>NW_003205746.1:74282-83694 GCF_000006405.1 Perkinsus marinus ATCC 50983
GTTGTGGGTTTTAGGTTAGAGTCGGTGAAATATGCTCAGGTTCCTCGTGGATGAGCTATCGTTCCCATTCGAGCAGATAATCATAGGAGGCTTTTCGATTGGCACCGGTGCTGCCGCTAGTCTTGCTCATCGATTATGGCATCAATATCATATTCAAGTTGCGGGGCTCTTCCTTCAGAGGCAAGCAACTACTTGGAGTTATCTACCGGCACTGTTGATTCAACAGTGTTGAATGTGGTTCGATGATTAGTCCCTATACGAAGTTGTCATCACTTGCTACTGAATTCGTAGAAGAGAATTTATCCTGGGCTAAGAGCCTATGTATGCTTGACAAACTGGCAGTGCCTCCGAGACAGGTGGGTCCTATAACAAGGAGCGCGTTGTCTCCTAGGGCAATTCTCATAATCGACTCCTCACGCTGAGAAGAGAATGAAACAAATGGAATGGGAGCGTAAAAGCTCATAGCGATCGGATCGGCGTGCAGGTGGTCTCTTGGGACGTCATCCGTCTCGTCTCGGAGTGTCCAATCCCATTGATGGTTCTTCACCCAAGAGATGATATGATAATATCAGTTTCCCACGGAATGCGGATCGCCGCCAACAGCGGAGCACCTCCCGGCAAAGTGATGATTAAAGAGCGCTCGCCTTTGTGATCGGTTTGCTGCTCGTATCAGGTTGTTGCAGTCTTCCCGCCGTTTGGTGGGCACGGTCATCTCTGGACATCCGGTTCGGTAGCACCCTATTTCCGCAGCTTCCTATCCGTTTGCGGGTTCTCGGACTCGGATGAATCGACTTCATCAGGGACTGGTCGAGTGCGAGTAAGGGACCTTCCTCAGCGTCTATGGATCGCTGTAGAGGAATCCGTTTCAGGCCACTGGTCGTCCATCTTCATTACTGTCAACTGACCAGCTCTTAGCATTGCATCGATCTCGTATGGCGTGGGAATGGGCGGAGAAAGACGCCACGTTGTCTTTGGAGAACTTTATAATGGGATCCTGAAATAATCAGTTGAGAGTTGCGTGCATGATCATTTTGGAAAATGGGTACAGTTGGTTTTGTACTCTCAAAACGAGCGGC
Source organism: Perkinsus marinus ATCC 50983 (assembly GCF_000006405.1). Taxonomy (NCBI): domain Eukaryota; phylum Perkinsozoa; order Perkinsida; family Perkinsidae; genus Perkinsus; species Perkinsus marinus. The sequence goes on from NW_003205746.1 coordinate 75,359, forward strand.
CGCCTACCGCCGTAGTCTCCATGAAAGGATTTAATAAATACCCTCCTAGTAGCGATGCATTTCTTGAAGTACCTGGGTTTGAATATAGGTACGAATGATACGAGAGGTTACGTCTTCCAATGGGATACAATAGAGCTCTTGAATGCAGGTTCTAGCGTCGAGGATACCTTACGGTCGTTGTTGGTTCCAACTCACTTAGTATGACGATTCGTCATTGCCGAATGTATGCTGATATAATAACCCTGCTAATTCCTATCAAAATGTCTAAAGATTTCTATGATTCTTTGATTTCTAAGTTATGTCGGAAGCTCGACATAGAAATCACTTCTATTCCTACACTGCGCTCGAAGGTGGATGAACTATTGCAGTGAGTCAAATTGTGGCATTGAAACGAGTAAGATACACCGCAATTTACACCAACCTTGCAGTGAAAGAAGTGGTTCAGTCACTACACCTGGAAACAAAGTTATGTCCATCCATCGAAGTCAACTCGAACTTTTCAAATTCTCAAGTTGAGCGATTCCTGGAATTTTAGATGGCGCACATGATCACGGTTTCCGGAGCGAACGGCCTATGAGGGAAGCAATAAAGACACTGATAAAACCTCCCTAGTCACCTCTGGTTCTGAATCTGAAGAATGTGACGAGGTTTATGGCGAATGGATTGACGAGAATGACAATATATGGTGCGAGAGTATGCAAGTTGCCAGGAAACTGAGCCCCACGGGGGGGCACGGTGAGGCTATATCAATACTGAATATTGATATCGCCTATGGTTGATTAACACTGATTCCATGTTTCGGCTTCCACCTACCGATGCAGGGCGGAATAGCGTCGTCACGCAGATATCGGGCTGAGAGCGAGCCACGCTGCGCTCCTCTCGCAGGCCGTGTCACAGGCTGTGACTCACAGCTATTCCTCGCTCCGACGAACTTAGTCCATCGAACTATGTATGAGGTACCGCAAACACTATCATCTGATTGGGTGAATGAGTGGATAACTGTAAATGACATCCACGGCTACATCTAAACTAAATGACAATTGCGTCCGAGGAATTTGTTCTCCAGATAATCAAAAATGGAGCAAGAACATGCCATAGGCATGAAGCCACATAATGTTGTGCTAAAGTGGTTAACTCAACTTCCACCAATCTGTGAAGAAGGTTGTGTGATTGTTGTCCCTATGGAGTCGCTCCCCCTTGTGTTAGCTAAGATATCTAGCGTCAAGCTAGTGTTGTAATTGTAAATGTAAGTTATAAGTTAGAATCAGGCTAATCAAGTCTGTCTTGTGTTAACTCAATAAGTGGAATTACCCACCAATACTCAACATGGCGCTCCACGATGGGTTAAATTCTGCTTTTATTGAGCTTTCCGAGACTTTGGTTGATGAAGTTTTCGTGAAGGGTAACAACGTGAAGATTGGTATAGTGGTTCTTCAATTAGTCAATCGTCTTACCGCTTTGCTTGAGTCCGAAGTTCCGGTATACGCTGAGTTGAAGGAAGGGTTACTCAAGAAATCTGCGGCTATGATGACTACTGTGATAGGTGACCCGAATGCTAACGAGTTCGTTCACCATGCAGTTATGCTTTCTGGGTTTTTTGCTAACTATGTTTTGTCGGAGTTAGTCCACCGTGTGGGACAGGCGAGACTTCAAGTATCTGAAGATGATATGAAGGATTTGCGGCATAATAAGATTGAGGCTGCGAGAGAGTTGAATACGAGCCCATATAGTATCTTTGTGCCTGGCTTCCTGAAAAATCTGAGAGAAGTGAATGATCTTGAAGTGAAGGCACCGGTTCCTATGTTACGCCAGGTGAAGTCGGAGGGTTCGACAAGACCTGTGAGTGCGCTTCCTGATGTGTCACGCAATAGGCCAGCTGATCAGGTTGTGAGCGGTGATTGTATCTATACGTTGAGAGATCTTAACACTGTGCTCAAGGAGGTTGATCGTCTACCGTTGAAGGCTACTTTCACCGGTTTGACGGATTCCCGGTCTATGAGTGCATTTAGAAATGAGACTGATAGGCTGGCTAAGTTGAGACATTGGAGTCCTGCTCATACTTTTCATTATCTGTCGAGGGCTATTTCGCCAGAAGTGTGGCAAATGGTTGGGCCAGAAATTGAAAATGAGCTTAGTGGTATTTGTTATTCCAATGCTATCAGTCAGTTATGGTCGAATTTGGCTCAGTTATGTGGTGGTGTTGTAGAGGATGAGAAGATGTTGGATCAGTTACTTGGATTGGTTCAAGATAAGAAGGAGTCGGTGTTAACCTTCCTATCGAGAGTGTCCACGTATAGAGATCAGTGTCGACATTCACATATGCCTTATGATGATAGTTTCTTCATCATGATTAGTCGACGAGGTTTACGCTCTGCTGCTTTGGCTAGCCAAACGGCCGCAGTTGTGGCGAACACTTGGAATGATTGGGTTCGTACTGTGGCCATGCTAGAGCGACGATCTAAACAATGCCAAGGTGATGAAGAAAAATCTCGACAAACTTCTGCTGTTATTGACTTGACTGTCGAGGATAAGAGTGGTTCGGGAACGGTTACAACAGCGACGTCAAGAAGTGCTAATTCACGAGTTCGCCGTTGTTATAATTGTGGGAAGACTGGCCATCTAGCACGAGAATGCACGGCCGATAAGGGTCCGCGTAAGTGCTGGAAGTGTGGTCAAATCGGACATTTGGCTAGTGGGTGTCCTAATAGAGAAGAGGTGAGCTCACGGGGATCTGAGCAAGTTGCTAATAAGCCGGAGACTATGACTACCAAGGCTGCTGGTGTTAATGATGATTACCGGGTTGAGATGGCTGATAGGAGTGGTATGGTAGAAACGGTTATTATTCCATCAAGAACCGTAACGTTCCAGAACAGCAAGGAGGAAGAGGAGGAAGATGTCGGTGGTGCTGTACTTACTGCATGGTGGGAAGGTGTTCCACTACGAGGTTTGGTCGATACAGGTGCTGCTGACGCTTTGTTATCGTATGGAAGATATTGTGCTCTACAGTCGTCAAGTGCATCTGTGATACCGTTGGAGAAAGTTGATTCTTCTATTCAACTGGCCGATGGCAGTATGAGGACAGTTGAGGGAATAGTAACGTTGGCTTTGAAGTTCTCTAATGGTGTCTCTTTGGTTCATCCTTTCTATGTTGTACAAGGTTATTGTCCTTCGGTGATTTGGGGTATTAAGCTCTTGGCAAAACTGGGAACTTCTATCACGATTTGTGAGTGTGAACAAGGAGTTCGTATATCCACAGGCTTTATCAACGAAGGCCGAAGGAGTACCTTGTTGTGTGAACAGGACTCCGAGGTGACTGCTATGGATAAATCGGTGGTACCGGATATCCTTGCAGTACGGTCCTGTGGAGATTCGTATGCAATATCAAGTGATATTGAGGAATTGGATGATGACGTTATCAGTGAAGTCGACTCATATACTCCCAATTATGAAGGTGGTGACCTTAAGTGTGAGTCGTATGTGTTTGGTTGGCAGAGGATACCAGCTGCACCAAAGTATTTCTATCGTGTGCGTGAGGTTCATGCTGACGATGTGATCGACTGTCCAGGTCAACGCTATGTTTGTGAAGTGAGGTTTCCGGATTTATGTGTTGCTGAGGAGTCGAAGCAAGTTGTAGACTATAGTTTGGCATTGTTAGCGAAGTTGTCGATGGAGCAGAGACGCCTGTACTTCGATGAGATTGATTCCTATATTGCTAATTCTTGGTGGAGAGAAGAATCAACTAGGAACGATGTGAAGAAGGATGATTATTATAATGATGATGATCCTATCATTATATTTGGCTTACCTCAGAGTAGTTTGAAGAGTACGGTAATGCGACCTGTGGCGGATTGTAGGCGGCTGAATAGCCGTATGGAAAAGGCTAGTTATGTTGGCGAGAATGTTGGTATAATATTGAGTGAAATTGCTCTTGCAGTGAACGCTGTCAGTGAGATGAATAATGATGCTGATTATGATGGTAGTGTTAGCATGGCTTGTTTGGATATAAGCCGTGCATTTTATCGTATTCGTATTTGTAACTCGTCTGGTTGTCCAACTCGCCTTTGGTTGGGAACGTGCTATAAATGGTACAGCAGTAGTCGCCTAATTTTTGGTCTATCGTGTGGGCCAGGAGCATTGGAAGTGTTTGTTCAGAGAATATTGGCATTAGCCAAGCAGGCAGGTGTTCTGGACGGTGTGTTTGCATGGGCCTATCTTGATGATTTGACCCTGATAGGGCCATCATCGAGGGTTAAGCGGGCTGTGCTTGTGATTAGGGAGTTGGCAGCATTGCATGGTCTGCCAATACCAGATTCTAAGGCAGTCATATTATGTTCTAATGGTTCATCTTCTTCGCGAACGCGGCATCTGGGTGTTTTTTGGGATGTGGTTGACCATCAGCTCACTGTCAGTTGTGCTACCTTTGAGAAGCCGGTCATTGAGGGAAAGTTCAGCAAACGCCAGCTATTCAGCTTGGTGGGAAAATGGTATGACGGCTTGCGACGTCATCCAGAGTGGAGTTTCGTTGCAGATACATGCAGAATGATCGTTGGTAGATGGGACTCTGCATGGGATAAGCCACACTCACTGTCAATCGAGGAGAAGAAGGTGTTAATGTCTGTTTTTGCTATGGTGGGAAATGGGACTGTATGCCATTCCCATACTCTTCCGGTGAAATGTGGTACTACTATTGTGGCACAATGTGATGCGTCAACAATAGGATATGGTTGGTTATGGTTCTTAGAAGGTGCAGACCAACAACCATTGTGTATGCGAGCGAGATGGTGGAAAGGTGGTAGGAGGTTCTGGCATATTAATCGGAAAGAGCTTTTCTGCATTGTAGAACTGCTCCTTTCCTTATCGGACCTTGCTTTGAATAAATATGGTATCAAAGACGTTAAGGTTGAGACCGATAGCCGGGTTGCTTGTTGTTGGTTGCAGGGTGCCTCTTTCAAATCTATTACACGAAGTCAAGAACGTGTAGCTATTGGAAGGTTACTGATGTTAGCCACTGAAGCACAAGCCAAGCTTGAGGGTGTAACTTTCTCTGTTCGCCATATAGGAAAGGAAGAGAATGTTCGTGCTGATAAGTTATCCCGCTTGGGCACTGATATGAGCTCTCCATTGGAGGAGATTCTGAGTTCAACAAAAAGAGTTCAGAAGACGCGGATGGTGAGGACCGATTTCCAGAAGGTTATTGGGGTTGGTGATCTTGCTGAATTGTTTGACCGTCAACAGAAAGATCCTTTGCTTATTGGTCTGGTGAAACGTTGTCAACAAGCTCCTCGTAATGAGATTGTTGACAATGGTTCGGTGTTTCGATTACAAGAACGTGATGGAGTTCGGGTGCTTGTGCGGGTGGTACGTATTGCTGGGGTCCCATTTGACAATTTCCGTACAGTGTTGGTGCATCCGGTGGAAGAGACTGAGCTTAAGAGCTTGGTTGAGATGTATCATGACCGTATTGGTCATTTGAATGATCGTGCGACGAGGTGGCATATATCTCGAGATTGGTGGTGGCCTGGTATGCGATCTATGATAAAGAAGATATGTCGTGGTTGTAAGCGTTGTGGTGATGTGATATTACAACGCCCATTCTCGGTATGTCCTGATAATGTGCTAGATTATGCGGATTGTTGTAAGGCCCCATGGCAAATGGTGTCGGGAGACCTATGTGGCCCTCTACCGATGTCAAAAGGTTACACTTATTGCTTGGTGCTGTGTGACCACTATTCGCGGTATACAGTAGTGAAGGGTATGAAGAGTTCGACTGCTAAGGATTTGGTGTCAGTATTGATGGATGTTTGTTCTACTTTTGGCTTCATGAAGGAGTTACGGTCAGATAGAGCAGGCTGTTTCTCGTCGAAGTACACTCGAGAATGCCTTGGTCGACATAATGTTCGAGTTCACCTTATTAACCCTCGGAGTCCTTTCTCGAATGGTTTAGTAGAAAGACGAATGCGAGAGGTTAAACAGGTTTTCAAGTTGTATGGAGTCAGAAGGTCAGGTAGATGGTTTGATCAAGTGCCGAGTGTATTGCGAAGACTAAATAATGTAGTATTGCCGGAACCATTGCATACTACACCATTTGAGTTGATGTTTGGGCGAAGTTTTGTGGCTCAGCCAGGTCAGCCCGATCAAGTTGAGTCTCCAAATCCCACTGTTGAGGAATGTCGACAGCGAGATGATAACTTGATGATTTCAAGAGAATGGGTGGCAAAGATGAGAGATTTACGTGAAAGAGAGCCGTCACGTTTGCGTCAAGCTTCGGTAACGGCTGGCATGAAGGTCTTGGTACGTATGGCTACTGGTTGGGTTGGTCCTTTTGTCGTTAAGACAGTTTTACCCGATCGAGCTTCGATCGTCATTGCGGATAAGTTTTTAGTAGAAAAGTCGGAACATCGTGCTAATCTGCGTCCTTATTATGGAGCAGATGATGTAGTTGCTTTTCTATGATAATGTTTTTTGTGATTGATCTAATGATCAATCAGGGGGGGATGTGAAGAAGGTTGTGTGATTGTTGTCCCTATGGAGTCGCTCTCCCTTGTGTTAGCTAAGATATCTAGCGTCAAGCTAGTGTTGTAATTGTAATTGTAAGTTATAAGTTAGAATCAGGCTAATCAAGTCTGTCTTGTGTTAACTCAATAAGTGGAATTACCCACCAATACTCAACATTAGTTGAAGCAGGGTCTGTGGTGCTGGCAGAAGAATTCTCCTCGGGTTATGTGATATCGTTTCGCTAGAACACTAGATTGAGTCCGGTTGAAGTACTCCAAATTCCAGAACATGTATCGGCAAGTCCCCTGAATGGGTCAAGGTTATCCGAGCGAGCGAGATTTGAGAATCTTCCTACCTGTCACACCCTAAGTGTTCGATTCTGATCAGAGTGTTGCTGAAATACAAGATATGAAGCATCCGAGGCTCAAGATGAGTCCATTGAAATAGCGACCCGTATGCTAGCCGTTAAGGGGAAATTTTTGCACCCCGGGGCTGAACCTGGGACACTTTGTCGGGCTTCTTCGGATAGTATTGACGTATATGGAGTCTATATTATGGACTCAAGATTTCGGTGATCTTGACATGAAGAATTTTGGGATATCTACTAGCTTCCCCAATGTGCTTCCGCGCTGCGCTAATTTTCGACGAGCACCGCACGCAAGCTAGGTATGCGCGTGCAATGCTCGCCGAAACGAGGAAGACTGTATGAAGGTCAATTTATTGGGCTAGGTCAACAAACGAGCGAATGGTTTGTGTTGTGGTGGTGGGGGGATGTTGGATCGATTAACATCCAGTTACCATTTAGATAATGGGGAACCACCCACCCGCCCACCCGCATCCGGTTTAAGTTGGTTTGGGAGGCATGAGTGGTCAAACGAGGGTCATCATCCAGAGGCTCTGGCCCAGAGAGCACCGAATTGACTCTCTGTGGCCGTCTGCCACAGAGAATCAATTCGGTGCCACTGGCAGATGAGAGTATCCCCTAACCTCGCCGCTACTTATGCGGAGCGAAGCATCCAGCGTTGCAAGTTTCGGAAAGTTTTCGACAGAACTTCGAGGTTGAGACCTTCGGATCTCACACGTTCTGTAGCAACGTATCATGCTTTCGCACCACTACCCACTACTCCCAACTAACTAAATGAATGTATGTTATTGGACAACAACTATTTAACAATAGTATGGTAGAGTGTTCGGGGTGAACCAGCGAGCGAGTAAAGTTGAACTTATCTATTTGTGAGGGTCACTAGGTGACTACATTTTTTAAAGGCATATTTATCCAATTCCATTGAGTGGCGCACCTATGCCCTAACCCCAAGATACGCCTTGGTACAATCAATTTCGCGGGAGCACTTGATGGGCCAAAACGACGGGTTCGAAACGTTCGAATCGGTAACACAACGCTTAATCTCGAGTGGAAATAGCCATCGATCTTCAAGAACGAATAGCTCAAAGAATGAAAAATTCTATGCGACCAAACCTGTTCATACCACTATTGAGCTATCTCTAACTAAGCTTGGTGACCTAACTCGATTGTGGTGTCAAGTATGGTATGGAATGCCAACACAGAGTGTAGCAAAGGTGACTGGTCACCCTTGCATCACGAGTCCAATTGCGAAGGCTGGAATTGGATGATCTTGTCTACGAAAGTTAGATTGGTGTAGTGATGGCCCATTGTAGTCGAGTACATATCAAAGCTCATTCTTTCGAGAATATGCCATGTTAAGACGGAACCGTTCACAGTAGTCATTGTGTTGGGAAATTCTAGAGTCAGCTGAAGCTCTTCGGGTCTCCGGTAGAGGAAATCACGGTCGCGTCGAAGCCAATGTCGAAATGAGGTTTGA
>NW_003205746.1:83794-84855 GCF_000006405.1 Perkinsus marinus ATCC 50983
AACCTCGAGGGACTCCGGGATACCTTTATTAATAGTAGCATTGAGTCCAAAGAGAACAGTTTTGGTTGGATCGAACGCATCGAAGAAGTAAGTATCGATATTGACAACCCATTTCAGTCCGAGATCGAGTTCCCCAGTAGCACAGAAGGGCTTGTCCTTCGGCTTGGCATTCTTCGAGCAGTTCGGGGGATAGGAGAAGTTGGAAGGACCCGCAAGTATGCGCTGTGCCATACTACTACCAGGGTGTGCCCGAATCACCTCAGCTTCGACTTGTGTGATACTGAGGAGAAGAAGATAGGCTGAATTCATCGTGGGATCAATCAGGAACACGAACTACGAAGTTTGCAGCGGAAAATGTGTAAGAATGCCGGCGTAAATTCGGTAGGAGTAGTATGTGGAGTCCCCAATACTGCGCATAGATAGCAAGGCTCTGTTCTGTATATGCGTACGGAGAGCATGCGCACGTGAACCATTGAATACGGTGGGAAGCTTGTTCCTGGCGAACAGCTCTGACCCAATTTATCAGGCATCACCCGTTTTACGTTAAGTGGCGTAATCCTCTTCAAAAAACGCGATATTCGCGGTGATATGCAGTAGTCGTGAAATATATTTTTCACTAGTGTTTTTCATATCACTAGATTGAAACTTCATCGTCCCCGACCTACCTGAAATTCTGCACAGGTTTCGGTCAGCATTTGGCTATCCCCATAATGAGTCGAAGTGATATGTCCGCAGCTGAGGCCAGAGACATGCTGGAAGTAAGGTTGACGGTATCTCTGTGCATGCGTGCATCTTCTAGTTGATTCTAGGTATGAAAGTTTTGTTCTATCGTGATTGTTATTGCACCAACAGAGTAAAGTTTGCGACTATAACAGCTGAGGGCTCAGACGTTTCTGACGAGGTTAGGAGAAACCTTTTTTGATATCGAACATGTGCTTAACAAAATTAGATTCGCATATATTATGGTAACCATCTCGAAAATAAAATCTGATGTCGAAAAATATGTACATAGTCAATTCCAGCGCGTGCCAATTTGATATGCAAGTCACTTGGGAGAAGAA
>NW_003205746.1:84955-86954 GCF_000006405.1 Perkinsus marinus ATCC 50983
GTGCGTTTCTTCTCGAGATTAATGGTAATCGCTTTGATTGTTCATAGATACACTGTAAACATTGCTACGAACATGTACTGTGTGAAACGCATATGTGTTCGTGAGAGTATGGAAATTCTGGGAGGAACTTTTTGGATATTCTTTTTGGTTTCTGTACACTTGTACTCCCATTCGTGTGTAAACAATCGGTGACAAAACTCAGCTGAGGAAAGCGAACATGAATTCATCCAACACTGACAAAGGACCTGTCTTAATTCACTCGATCTTAAATCTGCTTCGCTCCGCGATTTTGATGTTCTAGATTGTTCTCTCCGGCAAGTGGGATTACCAGAAATGGATCACTCCAACCATCGAGATAGCTCAAACGCTTGGTTCTAGTAGGTAGAGCTACTTCAGATGTGTCACACACTTAAACGGTGTGAATGTTGAGTCACTAGCATTAACAGAATTTCTTACAGTTTTTGACATTGTGTTAAGAGTAGTGCAAGGAAGAGTTTTTGGTGTGGGGATCGCTCGAGCCATGGTGAAGTGAGCGAAAGCCCATAAGACTTTCCTCATATTTGTTATCAACAACCGCAGTTGTTGATCACATTTCCCCTACGTAATTTTGCGAATCGTGCAATGTGTCGATTGCTAGTTCTCTATTGTGATGCAATTTGATCATAATAGAGTATCATTAATAGAAAAAAATTTTTCTCAAAATTTACACATTATTATGCAATATACATTTTCCCATGTATACTCCAGAAAATCTATTCTCCATCCTCTCACGATTCGGCCGGGCAGCTCGTATGTTGTAATAGTTTTAAGGTCTCGTCAATGACTCCAGCCAAGGAGAGTATTACTCGCGTATTGCATCTTCTAGAGCCTCCAGCGCGACTGACAGGAATAGTGGCATCTGGGTTCGGCAGAGGCTCCAAGCTGTTGGGGTACCCTACGGCTAACATCACTTCAGATAGCCCTGCAGTTGCTCAGTTCTTGGAGGCAGCGGAAACTGGTAATTCTGGGAGAGAAATGGACACCGTTTTGATCAGCTCGCATTTCACTGTGACTTGAAGTCCAGCACCATCATGAAGAAATTCCGGGCAATTCCCACACGTCTTGATGTGAAGGTTTTTGAGGGCTTTACGTATATTGGTTTTTATAGTATATAAATCAGGGGCGGTCTCGGCAACGCTGTGTAAAACTCCGTGGTCGCTGTGTTGTGGGAGTTAACAGACTTGCACGATCATACATCTCGACGAGTTTTATAATAGTATTGCACGTATGGATGGTATGACATATATTTGAATTTATTTTTATTGACATATATTTTTTATATATTTTATATAATGAAGTTTTACCTGTTTTACGTAAATTGGTGTAATACTCTACGTGAAAAACGCGATATTCGCGGGCCAGAGGCTTTTTTCCGCAAGTGAAGTGTGAAATATGTTTATCGCTAGTGTTTTTTCACATCACGGGTGAAACTCTGATATATGATGATGTACGTAAGCGTCATATATATTACTGATATGCATATAGTAATGAAGTTTCACCCGTTTTACGTAAAGTGGCGTAATACTTGGTGAAAAACCCGAATTTCGCACTATGTAGTAGTCGTGAAATCTGTTTCTCACTAGTGTTTTTCATATCACTAGGGTGAAACTTCAATGTATATCAAAGTTTGGTATTACATCTTTTCATGTGCATCACATGTACACAATATAATGCCGAGAAACTGAAAACTAGCGTAGAGTAGCGCCCGGATCCTTCAAAACTTTTTTGCTATGCATCCACAGTGAATGTGATTACGATGTGTCGAGTTCTTCACGTCTTAGCGGATTGTAGCTCCATCAGGTGTCTACCTCGGTTTCGCCCAAGTCCGATATGCTAAGGAGTGCTCTGCATCAAAGGGCGACCGCGAGGTTCACCCGACAGCGCTGAGTGTAGGGGTGAATCCAAGCTTCAATGATGTCAAGGAGAAGCTGGTGGAAGCCTATATAATGCATCAGTAGGG
>NW_003205746.1:87054-99343 GCF_000006405.1 Perkinsus marinus ATCC 50983
CTAGTGCTACTCCTTCAAATATGTGATACAACCTCCTCTGTTGTGTTCGCGTCAATGATGCTCGAGTGATGAGCATGCGTAACCCTTCTACCCGTTCATTGTCGAAATCTGAATGCGTTCACTAAATGTCATTTCCTCGAGCACTACGAGGACTACGAAATGACATTTCAGAAATTTGGTTTTGTTGGGGTTTCCGATTCGGGCAAAACACTGCTCGTGAAATTTAGACTTTTGTGACTTTAATGTGTTGAATGTGTAATGTGTTTATGTGTTTAATGTGTAACTCGTGAAATTTAGACCTCGCAACGTGCACAGAGAGTATTCCGGTACACCCTCGAGAGGAGAGTCTGAACTTTTCACCGGAACATACATATGTTGATATCGCGACTGATGAGAATCTGCTTCGTAAATTCGGAGATCTTAATAACATCGGACTCCATGTGTTAGTAAGGATATGGAAATCTGAGAAAATTTTTAAATGTTTTTGCCGGTTTCTGTACACTTCTACGACGATTGGTATATGAGCTTCTATATTTGATGAGGAAACTCCTGAGATACGCTGAGGGAAGCAGACAATTTTTCCAACACTGACTGGAGATAGCTGCCAATTCTCTGTGGAGGTGGACATGACGCTGACCTGCTCAAGTGGACGACGTTCTCGCGAGGAGGGTTCATTCAACCAGTGATCTAACATGGTCGACTTCCTTATTGTAGCCTCGCATCGCTCCTTTCAATCTCAGTCGATGTGATGTTCTCAGTTCGCGGGATGTGCTCATATTTCCTATTGTCCATCCTACTAGACTTCGTGCTTATATCAATACTCTTGTCCTCCGATGAGTTGTTGTGTTCCCTTATACTATTGAATCCAAGTTGAAACCAATGAGCATCACATTCATCCTATCCGAGAACGTTCGAGGGCGTCCTGGTGTAAATGGATTGTATTCAAACTTGAACTCAAACACTGCTTGGAATTGCAATTTCCATCAATAAAGTCAGAGACAAGGCGGCACTGAGCTTCTCTGTGTGACGCCGCAAGGTGAAGTCAACACACCGCTGGACAACAACAGAAGATAAACACTCTTGCCGGGAGCCAACTACACTACTGCTGAACGATTTCGACGATCCTGCGAAGCGCCGAGAATAACACAACTCGGAGAATAGTCAGAAATTTGCTTCTGAGGGACGCGTGGCCGCCTCAGTAAAGCTACGTACAATGACTTCCTTGAAACGAAGACGAAGTTAGACGCATCAATGGGCATTAAGCCCTTAACAGAAATGGCGATCTGGCCTCAGCCACAACACACGTCTTGTAACAAGACCAATATATTCCACAAAAGAACTCGCTCACGGCAATGCGTGTCGAGAACGGTATGTCTAAGCACTCAAGGCAAGGGAGAAAGCTTTACAGTATAGTATTGCACGGTGATCAGACCGTCTCAACCAAAAAATTCGGGCGTTCTTCCCGAACTCCTCCGAGCTGGTGAAGTCCTGACAATGAACAATGATTGACAATCATTCGGGAATAGCCAGAGACGCCTTAGGTTGAGTCTTAGCGGAGAGATGCTGAGAAGAGCTGTCACAATGTGGAAGGAAATATGATGCTCAGCAATATGTACATACGTATATGGAAATCAGAGATATATCAAGGCATGGACTTCCGCACTTGAGATGATACAACTCTACTTACTCCAGAGAGAGCAGCGACACGTCTATAGGCTCGTCTTGGGCAGACATCTGAAGGGAATCAACGATGCTGTCCAAAAGCTATGGAGTTTTCTACCCACCCGGTTGGTCGAAAAAGTGCTGCTCGGATAGTCTGTGGCGTCCCCGAAGAGTCTGACAGAGAGAATGCAGTAACCCGCATGAACCGACAAGTACGGGAAGATGGGCAATAAACATTCATGCAAACGTAGGGAGGGTGGCCGAAGATTGATAGGAAATCCCCGAGTTGCTATGCAAGAAAAAAGTTCACACACGAGGCACTCTGTTGGGGGAATTAACACCCAATTTAGTTGTATAGAGTTAGTCAATGACAGCGAGCCTCAAGAAGTAGTAGTAGTAGTAGTAGTAGTAGTAGACTTACTCGCTCTGTGAGAGAAGGAGTAAGGCAAGATACTGGACATAACTAGGTGGCAGAGAAAAGGCTGGAGGGTCGGGCGGAGAGGGCAGTGGGTGTAGCTTTGGGGTAGAAGGCGGTGAGAGTCTGAGTAGGGAAGTGAGAGAGGGAAAGGAGGAGGAAGAGAAAGCTCTTACGGGATAGACGATTGTTGAGAGACGAAGCTCTCAATTGGACTCAAGGATGGCAGAATTGATTCGAACATTATGAAAAAAGGTGGAAATGTAACTGCCCAAAAATGTAACGCTAGCGAACCTATTTTGTATCTTGCACGCTCGACATCAAGATACCCTTCAATCACTCGCACAACTAATCATAATATCATACACTGCGCAGAGTCTAGAATCTCCGTGCCGTCCTCAAGATAGAATTTGCTTCTATGAGAATAGAAGCATGTACATAATACGTGTACATAGTGGGCATATAACTTCGGAAGTGCTCCTTGAGGAGAGGCGAACCTCGCAAGTAGGAGTTCCTAACGCTGCTTCCTCAAGAACGGCTTCCGAAAGTTATACCGCAGATATGTTTTATCAACCAAAGCAAGCGAACCGTTATAGACACAACGAAGGTAGGCAACGTAGGACTCCACCACGAACATTGACGTTCGGGGCTAGTGATAGTTAGCACTAGGCCTTTAATTTTCGTCGGTTTTCGGAGCAGCTGCTGACGAGTTGGTCGAGTATGCAGGGTTTCATATTCTTTGCAAGATCCCCAGACCGGGAGCTTTCGAATGGTGGTTCATACGTTTTCATATCTATTGTGGATCGGGCTGGACAATTGCATACGCACGCACGCACGCACGCACAAAGTTAGCGTGAAGTGAGAGAAAACGCTCCGCTCGCTGCGCAATTCACCTCGTGCTTGATCGAATGAGAATCCTCCTCCTGCCCTGCGAGATCGACTGTACGCATGTTGACTTTTGTCGTAATGGTGTATTCGAGAGTGTTCCCTCAGCTCTCCGTAGTAACTCCGTGATCTACCCCGAAGTGTTGATCATGAATATTCAGGGTTGTTGAGTGATTGTGGAACTCATAACCAACTGTGGGTTCGCATTTGTCGACTGGGGATGAATTCTAGTATATAAATTCAAGTTTATCGATTTTTTGACAATTGAATAGAGTAACATTTTTGCTGGGAATCGATCCGGGGATCTGTACTAGTTACCATGGAATGTGGTACTTACATAGTATCTTCCGGGCCGAATGCACGCAGCGGCCAGCCCATTCCCAAGTGAACTGCGTGAAGCACTTGCATGGTCTACGCGTATCTTGAGGTAGTCTGGGTAAGATGCGGAATAGGTCCCGGGACAGAGTTCTTGATCACACTATCCGCTATCTGCCTCTAACGTTAGAGATGCTTAGAGAGAGCGCAATCCCGCCGGCATACGGCCACGTGGTGAAGGTACTCAACATCGACATGTGCTTCGCATTCTAAAGTGCATCTCAGATCGACCGTTGAGGATTTCTTACTAACAATGGCAACCCTTCATGATGAAGTTCGGGTTCATGATGAAGGCTTCATCAGACCGGTGGCGCCAGCGGGAGAGGACCAGCGAGGATATGATTCGAAAGATCCTAGTGCGAAGGCTGTGACCGACTTGTTGGAGGAACTATTTTATCATGTTCCTAGTAGTAGAGGGATGATTACTCGGCATGGTCGTTGAAACATTTTGGTCGAGTGGTTAGAGCGCTGGTCTACTGATCCGTTTGGCTTTTTCGTGAATGCTCAAACGGTAGAGCCGTCGTGTTTTCTGTTTGGGTATAGTGCTTCGAGTAATCCCCATCATTCCTGTGAGGTCCTCAGCTTATAGAGTAAGCGGTCCTTGCACCCACACGCATGTGTGGATGTATCCAGGAACTCGTTGATTTGTCGAGCTGGAAATCCGAGTGTGTCGTTGCTGAGGTAACTCGGCTACAACTTCTGCTTTAGCCCTTGGAACACTATTGGTGAAGCATGGTGCATCGACTACTCCTGCAACTGTATCAATAAACGTTTTGGAGATGCCGGATTGTATCGTTGGTTGTGGATTAGTGTGTACTTATGGAGTTTCCTGTGCCACAAGTCATGTGACTGCTGTTGATTGACTGAATGGGTGGTGTTAAGTCAAAGTGAAGGTCGGCGGGAAGCTTGGATGGGCTCGATGAGGCTCTTTGGAAAGTTTTATTTGACGATGGTGGAGCATCCCTACTCAGAGGGTCGAGGTGAAGTCTACATTTACGCTGGCAGAGGTGCTGGGAAAGAGAGCATCAGACGTAGTAGTTGGGCGAAGCAAGTTACTCTGATCGTTCTCAAGGGTACTCCCTGGTTCTTCAGTATATACATCCGTTCAGTTCATCGCTTGCTATGAGGCATTCCGTATGCAGCTATCGCAGAAAGACAGTAAATCTGCAGTTACTCATTGCATTGCATAAACGTCTTATAACTAATATTGGGTTTATGCGGTTCATTACGTGATGTAGAAATATCTAAAGCGGCCTGGAGTGCTCATGCGGCTCGAATCTTTGCGATTAACGTTACACCGGTCTCGCTGTCGAGTATGCAATACTTTTCTAGGCACTGAAGAACTGGTCAAAGATGTTTTGGGTCCCGAGGGATTCCCAGTATTCCGGATCAGCTGTCAAGAGCTTCTCGATGGGGGATGGACGAATAATTGCCGTCTTCTGATCATACCTGGAGGAGCAGATTCACCGTGAGTTGGTTCGAATATTATTGATTTATCAGTTTAATACCTTATCCGCGCGGAATTTGGCTTAAGTTGCTATGATATCACTATCTTTGGAACTATGCGCTTCCTGCGATGTCCAGGGGGTTCGTCGTTCCTTGTGTTATCTGAATATTACATGAGCTTGTGTTTTGTTTGCTGCCTTGGTTTCAATGTTGGATCTTCCTAGCTGTGTATCATAGTTATTTCGGTGGAGCTGTGCGACTCCTGTTTGCAAAAATTCGGATTTCACTCCGAGAGAAGTTGCCTTAGCGGCTCTGGGTATATCTGACTTGTGTCGCCCTCAGGTGGGTTCAGGATCTTAATGGAAAAGGCTGCCGGTTAATTCGCACCTTCGTTGAAGATGGTGGATCATTCCTCGGGACATGTGCAGGATCCTACTTCGGATCTAGTGCGTAAGTTCATCAAAAGTGGTTACAAATCTTCTAGCCAAGTGGCCAAATGAAAATATGGAGTCGGAAGAGCTTTTCCCGACCCTCACCCTTGGTCTTGGTCAATCATTCACTGGTGATCTTATTGATTCACTGTGAACGGGAATATGCATGGTGATGTATGTTCCACGAATAAAACAATTTTCCCATGGAGATCTTGTGGTAGATTTTCAACTTGAAAATTTCAAGACATGGCACATTCCAGTTCTACGGTGAGAGTCCTACCGCACCATCCAAGAAGGCTGTGAGATGTTCACGAGGAGTCTACAATGCGGATCGACTCGATTCGCTCAATGGATCGGCCATCTCGAATCGATCGGTCTATCGAGCTGGCTGAGGCACCGGTCTGTGCAACACGAACCGTGCTAGAATGCTTGAACAACCCAACTCGGTTACAATTTGTTACTCACAAGATGGATTCTATCAATGCTGGTTAGTAACTATTGGGACGCTAGTAGCGTCTTACTAGTTCATAGACCTGTATGCTTTGATTTTTTCCATAGTGGACATAGTAGTCCACGTGCACTGATGAGATCTGCCCTGATAAGTTCATATATGGTAGAATGTACCTCTGCTGCGACAACTGGTAGTGGAGCATTTACATCGACGGTATCGGAATCAACGAAGGACTGGCACATCTCTATCAGACACGGTGTCGTATGGGGAAACAGCACGTTACTCATAGCTCCATTCACTTGTGATATACGCGTCGTATCATACGACTCGTCCGTGCAATCTATACTGGTCATTGAGTGAGGACGAATTTGTTCCACGGACTTGTTGGCACGGATGCGTTACGTGTATCTATCACAACTTGTGACTCACCAGTAGCTATTCCGTCTTATGAAATACAGGATAAAATCTTTGTTGTTGTGTTCGCTGTGTTTCTATAACCGTTGCTTCGTGACACGAAGTTCGTGTGCAAACAACATATCGAAAATCTAACCTCAACCGTCTCGCATTTTTCAAGCCCAGTCGGTTATTTTCGAAAGGCTCGTGATTGAGTAGAAACGCGCATTTTTCAGTTGCGTGTTTGACAAGGGTGGACCTTTAGAAGTGCTCGGCCCCAGAGAGCTCGCCTTCCACACAGGCAAGATGTCTCATTTGGGATTCTCCGTCAACGTGGTGAAATGGAGCCGTTATCAGGTCCGGCGGTGGGTCCTCATTTGGCGGCATACAAGTATGATTCAAATTCTGGCGCACGAGCAGCTGAGCTGGTCGATGAGGGCAGTGATGACTCTGAGTTTCCTAGAGGACCCATATTTGCGTAAGTGCATGGTACTTGGACGCTTTCGTTCACCAGATAACTACTTCCTTTTTGGAAGAATTTCCTGCTGCTGGATTGGTCTTTATCCCAGGTATTTCAACGGTGGGCCGAGTTTTCCCTCCTCGCAGTTTCCTCGAGACTGTCGTAGTGAAGTCCTCTACCGCTACGCCTCTAGTGGTGAGCCCGCTATATTGAGGTGCCCTGTTGGGAGTGGAAAGGTGAGGACCTATCTAAGACATATCACCTATTATAATCGTCTCCGGGCTGTCTTTGTTCTACTCAGAAGTTGAGAGTTCATAGCTCACGGGTTTGCCCCCTTCTCAGGCTATACTCTCCGGAGTCCACTTTGAGGTGCTGCCCGAGGAGCTTGCCGAGTTAGATGACGAGAATCTCACGAAATATGGGGTATGCGAATCCATGTTCCGCACAGAGAAGAAATTGAAGATACTTGCCCGCCAGTTGCTTCTTGATCTTGTTCATAATCCTACCAAGTAGCACAGAAGTATTTCACAGCTTTTCTCACCTCTACGAGTTTTTTGTAGTCTTTCAATGAGGATGGGCTGGTCCATGGTCAATTGTGAGTATCGTCTCGACTGGGGTCGTTTATTTACAAGTTCGCATGTTCAGAACTGTGGGCTGGCTTGTGAAGAGTTAGTTTTCTCTTTTTCCAGTTTACTCCATCACGCATGATTCCCCTCCTCTGTTGCCTATGCGCTGTTATCTTATGGGTTTGGCTCACCAAGACAAAGAGCTTGCTGGAGGTCAGTTGTTAGCCGTGGAAATGTTAAAAATATCTGTTGGAATGTACCCCTAAAGCTCAATTTGTATTGTTTTCAGGATGTGGTTCTTGCGGTGATATATCTCTGGTATTTGAGTCGGCTAAGTAGAAGAGCTCTACGCTTTTGCTGCTCGTCCATAATGGCAGCTGTCATCTATCGCTGACCTTCGCTCTGATTCACTCTTGTAGATCAATTTGATATGAACTCGCCCATCCATGATTTTTGTTTTTTAACGCAATCCATTTCCAAGTGTAATTGTTTTGTACTTCCGCCAAGTAAGAAGACAAGGTTTTCTCGCGGTGTTTCCCAAGAAATTCATTGTTGAATTCTAATTATGAATTGAGGTGTGAATATTTTATTAATATTTATGATTAATAATAGACCTGAAGTATTTATTCATTTTAATCATTACATTATAACAACCGGTAATATGTTTTGATAAGGATATACCCAGCTAATAAAAGGGGAACCTTCATCACCTTCACGAAACGGTTTCGTAGTCTCAGTTGACACTATGTGGTATCTAGGGATCAGAACCGCACGGCGGCTTGATATCGTCGGTAAGGCTGCATCGACTGTGGTCAAGGCCTCGACGACGACTCCTCAGCCACTAGCTATCTATGCTTGTGAGTTACTGTATTGATGATTTGGAAGTATGCAACGGCTGTTTTCAGTTGAGACGAATAAGAAGTTTCGACGGTGGAAGTTTATGCGAATGAAAAAGAAAAAGTAGGTTTTGCTGAGCTGTGCTTCTTGCCGGTTCTCTTTCGTGTTTGTTGGAAATTTCTCGAGTCGTTTTTGGAACTTGGAATTATTATCTTCATATAGCCCACTTGTTAGCTCGAGGTGGTGAATCAAGCGGTATTGGCGTTCAGAAGCTCCTTTGACACCTTTCGAGAAAGCAGAAATCCAAAGAAAAATCCTTTGCTGATACCGGGACATGTTGAGAAATATTGTATTGCAGGTACAACAAGTACTAATTGTACCATGACGATATTTAAGTTTCTTATTCCAGCAATGGTTGTTGAGCGGTTAAGGAACGTTCTCCCGCCGGTGGGGGACAACCAAACTGCAGAGTATGTACCAGGCTCCTTGATGATGGAGTTTAGCATTCTGGGTCGTACATTGTCATACGCGTCACTTGCATCCAGTTTACCGCTTCCCTTGAGGGGACCATTACTCGACTGTTCATGGCCTGACAACGATCGATATCTCTATCGAGTGTTCCTCTTGGGTATATGGTAACGGTAAGCGTTGGACATGCGTGCATTGCACGCAGGCGAGCGAGAACCGTTCATCGCTACTAGCTCCAAGGTGAATTGATTTGAAGTTGATTCTCTTGTGTTTCCCCGATATGGTAATCGCTGTTGGCTCCCCGCTCCCCGACACTGTACTCTTCGAGACCAGCCCGGACGATAAGAAGACTTTGAATGACGTTTTCGGGAAAAAGACCGGTATCCTTTTTGGAGTCCCAGGAGCCTTCACACCTACTTGTGACCAGACCCACTTGCCCAGGTAGATTACTATGATGACTCTCTACGGTAAGTCTGTTTGCTCAGCTATCTCAAAGACTACGATCAGCTGAAGGGTAAGGGCGTCGAGGTTATTGCCTGCATGGCCGTCAATGACAGTTTCGTGATGCAAGCTTGGGGTAAGGCCACAGGGGCCGGGGGCAAGATACACATGCTCGCCGACATTAAAGCTGATACCGCTAAGGTCAGTTTCTCACCATCCTAGTGCTCGCTGTTTGCACGATATCCCATCAGGCTCTGGGAGTTGATTTCGATGTGACTCCGGTCCTCGGAAACGTCAGATGCAAGCGATTCGCTGCTATCATCAGGGACGGTAGGCTCCTTAGAAAGGTATACTTGTTAGTGTTGAGCCATTCTTGCTGTCAGGGAGCATCGCAGCTATCGAGGTCGAGCCCGATAACGTAGGCGCCTCCTGCACTCTGGCCAAGGATATATTGAAATATCTCTGAACATTTTTATGTCCGAGAATTTTTCAAGAGTGACCGAGGTCATTTAGACTTATCTGAGTCCTTTTCACATGTCGTGATGTTTCGTTCTCCAAGTGTAATATGACTAGATGTAAAGCGGGAAATTGCCGTGTAAGAAAATGTCATGCATAGGGAATGGCTTCTATTATTCGACGCATACCCCTGTCGTGTGTACTGAACACTATACTCGGCTAGATGAAACTGCAAGTAAATAAAGGCTTAGACCCCACCGGCAACACCCTCAACGAGCAAGCGCGCATCTATAGGTCGGGCTGATTCTACTACCTGTGGAAGAAACTACATCATTCAAAGAGACAGTGCTTGGAGGTTACTCGTTGCTCGGGTATGAACTGAATCCAGTCCCCACTGGCAATCGGTAGGATACCCATGTTCGCGGCATGATTCCCCAAGTATCTGATCAAAGACTTGATCTCATCCCTGAGTAAACTATCGACAGTTTGTTACGCTAGGATAGCGACGTTGATGCCGATGTAGGCTAGCTTTTGGAGCAACACGTTGGCAGCTGCAAACTGGTCGAAAACTGACAAGTGGAACGATAAGCACACCGAAATCGATTTCAAGTATTAAAGGGAGTTCACGGCATCGCTTCGTGACTCACTTACCTTGGTTGCACTTAGCAAGACTCTTCACGGTATTCATCGTAGCATAGCCGACAATGAGGATACTGAACAAACCTGAGAGGGGAATGGTATAACTGCTACCTAAAACATGAGATATTCACCAGGGCCGGAACCGCTCATCCATAGCATGAACAGATTCATGAATATTGACTTGGCCGGGCTGATCGCAGTCTCCCATGCACCTAATAGTAGTACTAGTAGTAATAGTAATAGTAGTAGCAGCAGCAGCAAAAGTAGTAGTAGTAGTAGTAGTAGTAGTAGTAGTAGTAGTAGTAGTAGTAGTAGTAGTAGTAGTAGTAGGGATAGCAAGAACAACTACGCTTCTCCAGAATAGCCTTTTGTTGAGCAAGCTTCTGAATGGCCTGTTGCCCTGCAGCCTCTCCCGATTGCTGTAGTTTCCACTTAAACCCTGTGGGGTCAGGAAGGGCTGATGAGCGTTCGAGTGCGAAGGGAGTAAACGATGAGTTTATACCCTCTTTTTTCGTGGTCTTTTCTGGGAAGGTCAAATCCCACTTCTCGAAGAGTTCACCAGCGAGACTAGCCGACATTTACAGTGGAATTGATAACTGTGGATAAACTACGCATCCGACGGCTATGATGATTCGGCGGCTCAATTGTTTCCGGAAAACGACCGGTCCCGGGATCGAACCCGGGTCGAAGCTGACTTCAATGATTAGTCTTCGTTCTGGGTCTTGTTTGATAGGATGTCAGATATGCGATACAGAAGTGTTGAAGGAGTGGTATGATATAACTACATTGTGCCTAGGGGTCGTCAACAAGCCGATCTTGAAACTTAAAATCGATTCCATAATCGCTTCTCACACTTGTAATACGATCCCCGAATCGATTCTGAATTCCACATGACCATGAGGATAGTGTCTTTAGTTTGTTGGTTTTGCTTCCCCAGATGTCAAGATTACTTTCTCGTGCTTGCACAGCGGCACCTAAATGGGTACGGACTACCTTCACAATGCCCCTCCCCAAGAAGTTAAACGAGATCGTAAGATTGCCGCTGTTCGAGCGTGAGGATCCAGTCAAGATAAGTAGTGACAGTCCTGTATCACATAAAATGAAACACTTCGTGGTTCCCAAAAAGGAAGAATTTTTTGCGAGTCGAATCGTGTTGTTCCCCATATAGTTGAAATTCTGTCATTTACTGATCTTAAACTTCATCCTAGTCTTCGTATAGCTGAGGGATTAAAAAACTTCTTTTAAAGGCGTAAAACCAATTGAAAATTTCTGTCAGCTCCGTGTGGAATTGAACGACTTAGGTATATTTCGCTACTCTAAGACTTATTGTAAACACGAAAAAAATGTGCAGATAATCGGGAAAGGTTTCCGGTTTTTGAAAAACCTGCCTAAATTTGGGGAGAACTTATCAATCTTCGTCAAAACCCACTTATCGAGTACTGTGGCTGAGATTACATATGAAAAGTCTCCATATTCGTTTCATTCGGATCCCATTAGAAAACTAATTTCACGAATACCTAATCGTTGAGTACTATCGATTTGTTCGGTACTAACTTTCTGAAATCTCTACTAATAATTTGCGACGTGGAGGTTCTCAATGGGAACTGAGGGATTTTTTCCTCCGACGTGGACTGTTTAGCCATCATTTGCATATATTCTACTTGTAAACAGGGTGAGAGAATATGCACATGATAAACTACATATTTTGGTGACATCCAAATTCTGAGCCTCAGAACCTGAGAGCAATTTGGGAAATTTCTATTGGTATCCCCATATTTCTACCCTAGTTCGTATATGAACTTTTATGGTTTACGAGGAAACTCTTTAATGCAGTTGAAGAAAGCGAGCATATTTCTCAACACGTATTCAGGTGGACTCCGAGGCGAAACTTTCGTGAAATTCCCGAATGTTTCTGAGAAGAGTCATCTCAGTGGTATAAGAAGTCATAGTCGAACTCGACTCCCATTTAGGATCGATGTGGTTGGAGCATATCAATGAGAAGTCTCGGTCGATCGGTGCAGTTATGGCCAAACCCGAATGGGATATTTTCCATAAAAAGTACCTCCTGTGTGATAATCTGGGTCTTCATTCTGTTTGCCAGTGCGTTGGCGTGCCCGATGTTCATCATACCAGTACAGAAACCCGAAGGCTATTTCAATATGGTGTCCCAAATACAGGATGGGAAGTACTAAACGATAGGTTATGAGTAAGGTGCTGGTTTATGATGATAATTTTAGTTTTTAAATTTATTATGAACTTAATATATCGGTATCTTATACTTTAGTCGGTAGAAATTATGTTCAGGACAAACATGTTATACCGTAAATTGGTGGATATATATGCGATTATACTGAATCACCTCAT
>NW_003205746.1:99443-110435 GCF_000006405.1 Perkinsus marinus ATCC 50983
TTGACGTCGCAGATACTGTCTTATGACATTCCTCGATCACTTCCGAAGTAATCCGACAGACGCTCATCCTTTCATGGTGATGAATTTCTATGATGATTTGCTCAAGTCTAAAGTACTAAGTCGATTTTCCCACTCTCTAGGAAGCGTGTTTTCAGGGGTTGACACTTTTGCGAGCCGATTTGGTGGCACCGGACTTGTCGAAGTCGGAAGGGGAAGCGGTCGTTAGAATGCTGAGAGAAGTAGTGAAGAGCATACAGGGAATCATCCAGGAACCTATAATGTTTCCAATGGGAGTTCATTCAAAATTTTGCAGGGTCCTCGAACAGTCTGTCATGTAAATGTCATCACACTAGGAACATTTTCTTCATTTCTTTCGAACCCTGAGGGGACGTTATTTCTCAAAGATGTCTTGTTGTCCTCAGTTTTATGGTCAGCCAACACTTTTCAAGAAGTGGGTTGAAACTTTCAACTTGAGGTCGAGAGAATTTGATTTTGGGGAGTTCACTAGAGCAAACGATAGGTAGTAGGTTGCTGTTCGGGTTGAGCGTAGATGGTAATCCTCAGTTTCATACGTGAGATCTTCGGGAAGGCAGTGAGCGAGAGGATCCGACAGCAGACAGAAAATGCACCACAGATGTCGATACCAACACGTTCCTAGTCTACAATGTTCGTTTGGTTAATGAAAGTGTGGGAAAACATGCACAATATGGGAACTCGGCGGAAATATGGGGAATCTAGTCGAAATTGAGTGTACATCTCTATAATTAGTAAGGAAACTCATGAATTCAGTTGGAGGAAACGAATATGTACTTTAACGAGAGGATATCAGAAGTGTCTAGATACATAGTGATTAACTCGCGGTGGAGGGGTCCGACTTCGGTCATAACCCTGAAAGATCGCTGCTGGCACAACTGCGCCCCTTTAGGATGAACTCCACGTTCATCCCGGACCCATGTGCCGCGAGGATGGGATTTTAATGTTGCTCTAATGCTCTCACTCCGAGATAACTCAGATCCCTCAAAAGGTTTGTTACTTCTCTCATTCAACCTCTTCTCACTATCATCACTGTAAAAACGCGACAATGAATAAAGCAAACCGTAATGGATCAACAAATGTCACAAGCCAGAAGCACTTGATGCTAGGGCCAAGAGATGACCGTTCTTCTCGTACCTTGATAACGAGGCGATTATTCCTTACAACAAAGATAAAAGTGTGAGTTACAGAGCTTTCAACTCCTTGGCAACCGGTAGGAGTACTTCATCGAGACCTAACAAACATGATACTGCGATGATAGCTGAGCGGTCCCACATTCTCCGAAGCTCAACTCATCCCCATTGATAATCTTTTCAGTGGTATCAAATATTCCTTCGAGGGTCTTCTCGGCCTCGCGCTCGTACTCCTCGAATGTGAAGCCAACCTCACTGTCATTTGACGAAGGTGTGGAGTGATAGCCTCGTACGGGACTGCTACTACGGCTTGATGATTCAGATGCGGGCGAGGACGGATCCATCAGAAAGGCTCTGGTAGCGGACTTTAGAATATTTTTCGAAAGGGAGGCGTCCAAACTTCGAGTCGATTTTCGAATCTATTTTCGCTTATAAGATGCGGGTCTGGAACTTAGGTCTGGTTCTGGATTGAATTTACCACTCCGAAGAGAACAATGACCTTATATAGAGAAATCGTCATCATCCTTGCAACAAGCAAAAGTGTCCATCTGGATTATCATCAGTAACACGCTTGAGAACGTCGCCGTCCCAAACTCAACATAGCATATTAGCTCACGCGGGCCGGCTTGGTGATCCCCGACGATCTGAAGCTGCGGAAGGCTCCGGCCTCGCTGTGCCACTAGAACCATCTGGAACCAATATGAACACTATCTGATGATGCACTGGATGCCCCACCATGAACTGGTGATACTGTTTGCACTGCAGGAGATTCATCAACAGAACGGGGCGAGCTCGGCGACGTCGGGAGAATCCTTCCCTCGCCCAGGACCGGTACATCTCGATACTCTAAGTAAGGATATGCACACCCATCAATAGCTCATTCGAGGAGGCTCACCTGGCGCACGCGTAGTTGGGGTCCCTTCAGCTTCCGACTCGTCCTTTTGTTCTTCTGTTAACCCTTCCAATATCTTCGCTCGGTCCTTCGGCCTGATACAGGAAAAGATACTGAGAGGTACCCAAAAAGAGGCAACCTAATGAAGTGGCAGACCGTGAGCTCGTCAGCCTCATTGTACATCATGGTAACAGCATTCGCCACTCGGTGAATGAAGAACATCGGACTGACACTGCACAGTAAATGTTATGCTGACCTTATCTCTTCGTTCGACATGAGTCATCTCGAGTCTGTCTCTATCGCCGAGCAGAACTTCCCCGCAATGGTTTGCCCGTAATATGGAATGATTAAACTCAACATTCTTGACGATTTCTGAGCTCCGTTTACAGAGCTTATTGTTATTAAGTGCACAGTCATGCAACGGCGACGCTAGCTACACTAGTACCAACTTCAGTATTGTCGATGATAGGATACAAAAGTATAGCAACTGTTGCCTCATAAGCGATCTATGAAGAACCCTTCTTGGCGCGCCGGGTACCGGAGCGAACCCGGGACTTCTTCGGGCTCGTCCTGCAGACTCATCAGTGGAGACTAGCGAAGTGGATGCGAGCTCACTTCTCAGATGACGAGTGGCCAGTCATTCGCTTCCATAGGGAGCCCAAGGAAGAAGTAACACCGTTGTATAGTCCCTGGGAGGTACCTGAATGTCAATGCTTTAACGACTTCATCGGAGATATCAACTGGGAGACAAACAACACGACCGACTGAGTACTATCATCGATACCATGAAAGACCAATGAAAGACTGAAGAAGCCAGGAACCGCATGGCGCACACCAAAGGTATGTGAGAGGCCCTCTCGGAGCGGGTTCTCACCTCCTTGGCCCGTCTCTCGAACTGCGCTTTTCCTTCGGCCGAGACGGATAACTCTGATACCCTTTCTCCGCGCCGCTCGCTGTCGTCTCTTATCAGACGAGGTGCTCGGCGACGACCTCAGACTCACAGGCCGAGAGGATGCTGCCGATTGTGAGAATACTGTACGAGAGCTCGCGTCCAATGTTTGACTCAGGACACTATTGCTGCTGCAGGAGCTACCAATGCTTGAACGGCCCAGGTAGGAACTAAGACAGACTGTCATTCCACACTCGCTAACTTCGAGCTTACCTTTGTGAATTCTGCTGTTGCTCCTGCTGATCACTCTGAAGAGCACCCAGACCCTAAATACTCCCTTCATGCGACTGACCAGAACATCAACTTACAGAAGTATCTCCTCTAATCCTGTGAAGATCTTGCTCGAGATTCTCAATGAGAGTCCTATTGTAGTTCAATTCGTCCTGGCTTTGATTGAACAGCGTCTTCCAGTACTCTACATCGCATTCCAGTGATTCCATCTCACATTCTGACAACATGATACTGTATCATTGATACATCTCAATATATACCTCAATTATTGAGGATGGGGCCGCTATGCCACCTCAGCATATGCCTCAATTATTGAGGATGGGGCAGCTATGCCACCTCAACATATGCCTCAATTATTGAGGATGGGGCCGCTATGCCACCTCAACATATGCCTCAATTATTGAGGATGGGGCAGCTATGCCACCTTAACATATACCTCAATTATTCAGGATGGGGCAGCTATGCCACCTCAACATATACCTCAATTATTGAGGATAAGGCAGCTATGCCACCTCAACATATACCTCAATTATTCAGGATGGGGCAGCTATGCCACCTCAACACATACCTCAATTATTGAGAATGGGGCAGCTATGCCACCTCAACACATACCTCAATTATTGAGGATGGGGCAGCTATGCCACCTCAACATATACCTCAATGATTGGGGATGGGGCCGCTATGCCACCTCAACACATACCTCAATTATTGAGGATGGGGCAGCTATGCCACCTCAACACATACCTCAATTATTGAGAATGGGGCAGCTATGCCACCTCAACATATACCTCAATTATTGAGGATGGGGCAGCTATGCCACCTCAACATATACCTCAATTATTGAGAATGGGGCAGCTATGCCACCTCAACATATACCTCAATTATTGAGGATGGGGCAGCTATGCCACCTCAACATATACCTCAATGATTGGGGATGGGGCCGCTATGCCACCTCAACACATACCTCAATTATTGAGGATGGGGCAGCTATGCCACCTCAACACATACCTCAATTATTGAGAATGGGGCAGCTATGCCACCTCAACATATACCTCAATTATTGAGAATGGGGCAGCTATGCCACCTCAACATATACCTCAATTATTGAGGATGGGGCAGCTATGCCACCTCAACATATACCTCAATTATTGAGGATGGGGCAGCTATGCCACCTCAACACATACCTCAATTATTCAAGATGGGGCAGCTATGCCACCTCAACATATACCTCAATTATTCAGGATGGGGCAGCTATGCCACCTGCCACCTCGGACAGGGAAAGTCGCCAACTACGTGTTTCGATGAGGATGAGGGAATTTCTTCGAAGGTAATTCTTGTTGGATTTTCTGCACTTCTACCACCTCAAGTTTTGTGTACATTATGGAGCTGTAGCAACTCTTGAGTTCAGCTGAGTAAGCCAGACATATATTCCAATACTGCTAAGAGCGCGTCTACGTCTTGAGAGAGCGTAGTATGATGACCGACATCCGATCGACCACAACAACTCACCCATCAAATCAATAAGGTCATCAACTTCTTCTTTTCCATAGTATCCCTTTCCGCTTTGGCTGCTCACCAAATCACACGGTGCAAGCCTCACCATACACGAGAAGGCACTACCGCTGCTACTACTACCACTACCAGTAGCTCGCTCCACTGTCTCTCCGGACGTGGAAGCACATCTAGCACAAATCATTGTGGACTTATATCACCAATACACCCACTCGTCTGACTGCATCTCCTCCATCACAGAGAGGGAATACCTTAGAGTGGTCGGCTCGGATTTCCGTCGACTCGCTCCCCCGACCTTCTTCTCGCTGCCCTCAGTGTTGTCTCGAGGCTGCCAAATTGTGAAACGGGACAGAACAAATCCTAATGCCCTTGCTAACGCTGCACAACACCACAACACCACGAACGAGGACATCCATAAATATGATAACATGGATTATAAGATTGCCCTAGTCATCTATGAGTAACTATCCAATAACTCTCACTGACATGTAGCATTCTACAACCGCATGCGCTGAAATCTTGACTTGTTGTCGCTCTTGTTCTCCTTTCTGCCGCTTTATAACTATTGCACGTCGCAACCTCCTGTAAGCGACTTCAACCGTGCCCGGCATAGCTTAGCTGAATACATCGTACTTGCTCAACCAAGCGTCAAACAACATATAGTTCGATCGCACCAAGGTGTTCTACGAAGTGACACACTCCTGATAACATCATTCGCACACTCCTACAGCTGGATGGATGCACCGAATTCGTCGCTAAATTGTGCAGGGAAAATATATGGCATCCAGAAATTGACAAGACTCGAAAACCCAATAACCAGATGGCGCTTTCTCAAACGTCCATAACAATGCAGCAGCGTAATCGATCCCATTGGGAGCAGCATCAGCAGTTTTCCAAACCGCAACTACGACTACAGCGAGAATAGTAATAATATAGAGTACTGCGGTAATCCATCTATGATGGTCATCTGGTTTCTGAAACTAATGACGCCGACTTCTCTCTCTACTACGGCTCCGACTCGAGCGTCGTGAACGGCGGCGAGGAGGGGAGTCTTGACGAGGCTCTGGAGGGACTCCACAAATCTGCATGTGCTTGTAGATCAGCAATTTCCACATCTTCAGAACGAAAGTCTGAAATAACATCACATTCCTTCGGAAATGGAATACTTCACCACACTGAAACGCTATCACTACCGCAGTGGCTATCGGATTCGACAATAACTCCCCATAGTAAATATCTTCTATTAAAATCATAAGAGCGAGACTTTACTCAAGAGGAGCATCCACAAAATAAGTATCATATTATGAGCATCACTGAGAGAAAATAATCTAAGCCACTGTCAATAGCTACACAGCTCAAATGCATCTACCATCTATGCAGAAACAGAGGACCGTTCGATGTCTAGAATAGAGCCTCCTATCTCCATCTCAATACCCACCTCAGTTTCATCGTCCAGGAAAGGCTTGAGGTCAGTAATACACTGCTGGACAGGCGTCTCAGCGTCCATCCTCTCAAGAATTAAGTTTAACATACGAGGTTCCATCACTCCTAACAGCAAGCACGTATATACCAACCTGATCGGCCTTAAGGACACTACCGAAATACTCCGTCAACTTCTTCTCCAGCCAAGGCTTCAACTGCAACCGAAGAACATCGCATTCCTTGAGAGCATGCCAGTCCAGTTCGAAAGCCATGATAGCATTCCTGCACAACAACAACAACATCACCATAACACCCAATCTCGCCCTCGTACCTTGATCTGGGCATCGCCCGCAACAGAGCTTGGGATTGCCGTAAAGCTGCTTCCTTAGCTGCGGGATCGCGAGGCGCTGAAATAAGTTAACAAAATACAAACCGGTAAAAGTAGGCTCCTATTCCGATCTTAAAAACGCATATTCCCTCCAGATGAAAACAATGTGACAATAATATGACAATTCTCACGTTCAACAACCTGTCTTTGACGTGCTTGGTCCTCAGCCCTCGTCTGAGCAAACATCTCCTTGGTTTTCTCTATCGACGAACCTGAACAATGAAGGTGGGGAAATCCTCTATCACCATCTTATAATACTGTTTCTGTCTACGGTTACTATATACACCTACATAACAAAGATAGACAATTTTAAGCCCGGAAACTCCATCTCATTCCCTCATTCCAGCTAAATCCCGAAGTATTGTTATACTACAATGACATGATTTCCCCGCATACACTGCCGACAATAGATATACCCTAAACTAAGATCTAATAACTCATCAAACCATGAACCCATGCGTAAACTCATGAGTATTGTATGAATATCAAGCTTCATCTGAGACACTGCACCCTCTACGACGTAATGGATCCACTAACGTCATCAACTTATGACACCAGAGAATCATCATTATCAGTTACGTCTGCACTCCCAGTCAGATCAGTGCTGCCCAGAATACACCCACTATAGGTAAACCGCAACGGACAAAACCGACATATGCGGGCGAATCCTTCCTGATGATAAAGCCCGACAGGGTGTACTACCGCTCTTTCGTTCAGGTTCACCGCCGAAACCCATCCGGGATCGCTGGTCAACACTCTGTTTCTTTCGCCTCCTCAACTCCTGCATTTCCTCAAGCAGTTGGCGTCTAGCTTCCTCTTCTCGCCGTTTACGCTCCTCTTCTTCCTTCCGTCGACGTTCCTCCTCTTCCTTCACCTCCCTAGCCTCTTCAGCTCTATCCCTGAGGACAACAACAACAATCACAACATCCCAATACATCTCTGCTACCCTCAACTGAGCTTAGAAAATTTACGCATACTTTGTATTATAACTCTACGAGAATCAACACACGTTCGAGCAAATTTTCCACACCGAAATCGCCATTACTCATCATCAAGCTCTTCCTCCCTCCTCCTATCCAATCGTCTTGAGCACCGTACCGGGCCTTCGTTCGGATTACCATCCTAAACCCAAATCCATCAAGTCCCTCCCTAAAGGCGCTCCCACCTGATCGATGAGCTCAAACCTTTCACTTTCCTCCTGCATTTCCTCATCATTTCGCCTCTCACATTCCATCTCCCTCTCACGCTCTGTCCTCTCCCAGTTACCTTTCCGTCGTTTATACCTACACCACCACAACAAGAAAAACAATCACACCAACAACAACATGGGAGTACTACTCTTTCCTGATAGACTCCCTCAGGTCAGCCCTGCGCCTAAGCCTCGCCATTTCCCTATTAGAATCCCTATAACGCTTCGACAAAGCCGATACTGCAGCACCGCCATCCTCCCGCACACTCCGACCTTCCGACGACGCCCGACTCTTCTTATCCCGGGCTCTGGACGCATCCTAATAATGACAAATTAACGCCGATGAAAAATCTTCCCAGTGCGCACCCTAGAAGATGTCAGCTTATCTTTCTCGAGTTTCTCCTTCCACTCCTTGTTAGCCTCACTCACCAACGCCTCCACTGCTGCCGCAGTCTCTTTCTCCCGTTTAATATCGATATCTTCCTACACTCAAATGCTCATCATCACTTCAGTGGTGATAGCATCAACACTTACCCTAGCAGTGTAATCATCAACCAGTTTCTGAGCCCTCTCATCACATTTTACCAATATACTTTTACCACCCAGTTCACGCCCATCCAAGAGCTCGATCGCCCTCCATAGTCCTCCAGCATCAGCAAACTCACAGTAACCAAAGTTCAGCGCCTTCCCAGTCGAAGGGTCAACTTGGCGGCTCCAGTTGATGACTGATCATAACGACCATCATAAACATGCTCATCATCCACCCCTCTCCTCCCTCCTCACCAGTTCCGCACTGATCCAACAGTTTACGAACCACCGAATCACTGATATCAGCGCACAGTCTACCAACGTAAGCCCGACATGTTTCCTTCCTTAAAGTCGTTCTAACCTCCTTAAGCTCGATAGTAGTGCTACTGCTAGGGAGAACAGGAGGAGGAGGAGAACTTCCTCCCACTGGTGCGACAGGGGTCGTCGTCGTAGTAGTAGGGGGACGCGGAAGTGTAGGCGGGAACATTCCCGCCGGAGCTCCAGCGAACAGTCCTGGTGGGGGTGTTGGGGGTTGGGGGAACCCAGGTAGTTCTGAGATAACAACATAGTGTGCTACTCTTATGGTGTATCTTACACTACCCATTCCAGGCATCGGCATCATTCCTGGTATCATACCTGGCATCATACCGGGCACTGGGGAGGCACCAGGGAACGAACCCGGGCCGCCCGGTGGGACCCCAGGAGGGGGAGGAGGAGGTGGGAAGAACTGTTGTTGTTGTTGCTGCTGTTGGTCACCTGTTGGCACCGGGAATCCACCTCCTCCTGCTCCTCCTGCAGCTGGTGCAAAACCTGGGTTGGGCGGCGGAAAGCCCATGCCTGGCGGTGGTAGCATATTACGATCAACGGCGAACAAGGAAAACTACACCCACGTAGCAGACGATGGGTAAAAACAACACAAATACAAGTTATCATTGACGGAGAAACCAACTTGACAGGAGGAATGAATAATCCAGTGTCTTAAGCTCTTACTCCCTCAACCACTCTAAGAAAGGCTCCAGGGTAATCTCGAGGACCGAAGCTGGGAAGCTCATATCGAAGTTTTCGAGAACCTATAAATGACCCGAGTTCGATCCCTGCATCCAACACTTCTACCTCACCTCAGGATGCAGCACACCGAGGATGCCTATGCAGACATCGCCAACCATGACCTTAGCCTGTCGGCCAGGGAACATAGCCGCATCATCGATCTCCTCCAGATGGTAACGCCTCTGGACCCTCTTATTGACGTTCTCCTCGAAATCAGCTGCAAGGTTGAGTGACCACATAATTTGGTTTAATAAACCATGGATAGTCTCAAAGCCACTATTCGTGCCTACTCCCATAATCATCATCAATACCAACAACACCAACACTCAGCTACCCGCTATAAGTGCCGCCAATCTCCGCTCATTTCGGGCGCCGGTCTCAGCAAGAGACGATTGAACTACCACATCCGAAACCTGATAATATCTAAGTCATTGGTGAAAGGGCCTCACTCGAGTACCTCGAATAGCTTGATCGGAGGAGGATTATGCTTGTTGGACTGAAGGACCTTGAGGAGGCAAGGAATCAGACTAGTACGGCAGATCTCGAAATCCTTCGTCTTAGGGTTTGACAGTTGCACAGGAACCGGATTGAGCTCGTATGAGTAGTATTGGGATGCAGCATCTGTTTGGGAATATCAAATATGTAAATCGATATAAGGAAGGTACCATGAGCAGCAAGCTTAGACTTGGGGCTCTTACCGCCAGTAGGAGGGTGCTTTTGGAAGACCCTAGGAATAGGCTCCTTGCCAGTCAGCTCGAGATTCACATCTCTAAAATAGCCCAATGGTAAAAGCTCGCGCCATCCATCGAACAACCGCGAGTTCGATTCCCACCACCTACCTTCTAAGATAATCGTAGTTCTCCTTAGTGTTCAGGAGCACCCACGTAAGACACTCGCAGAAGCCAGCCATAGCACACTCCGACCTGACCACAAAGAGACACTCCACACATCAACAGCCATTCTCCTCCGATCCGACCTCATCATATCAGATAGTCTATTGATCGGCTGCTCCTTCGGAAAGGTAACAGTCAGAGGGACGGTAGCCTCGAGATTATTATAACCATAACTACCATAGCAACAAACCAGTCGATCACATGAGCCTAGCAAGGGCCTACGAGATAGCAAGATCCTCGATGAGGTCACATTCGTGCATAACATCACTCCTAGTCACTGGTACAGTAACTTCTATAGTGTTCTTCGCGGCATCCACCACCTTCGACGGTAAGAACCTAGATGAACGTAAGTCACCAAAACCATTAGAGGATAAATCCCAAAGTCTACATTCTCGTAAGGTCACTTGCCACTTGCTTATCACCAATCTTATCCTCGATCGCTAGCGCCTTGCGTAGCCTCAACCCCGAGACCTCGATAACCCGCGAGGTAAGGTCAGGGGTAACCATAGTACGGCCCGCCCATCTCGAGGCGTGGGCCGGCGAGTAAGTCACTGGTACGGGCTCGATGGTGAAAGGCTTTGCTGAGTACTGCGAAAAAGCTGTCACCTGAGAAGAAGGAGCGGTGCCAACTCTCTCCTACAGACGATCGAGGAGCTCCTACCAGCATGTTAACAGCCGTCTTTCCCTTAGTGAGGTCAGTACAAGTACACTCGATGAACACGTCATGAGTGTCCAGAGTGATCTTAGAGAAATCAGAATTGATAATAGGAGGCAA
>NW_003205746.1:110535-112694 GCF_000006405.1 Perkinsus marinus ATCC 50983
CCCTTCGCATTTACCTCCGCAACGAAATCCTCTACCACTCCTCCAGCAAATCACTATTCTCATAGCAACAATTCTCAGTGGGAAACTCGCGACCGTCTCACAGGCCTTCCTCTCACTAGTTTTCTCCTCCCCAGCTGCATGAAGGAGTGTTAGGGGTCAGCCCAAATATCGATTACAATGGCGAGCGCTAAATCACGGCGCACTTTGGTATGGTCCGTCAAGTCGTCGAATTTAGGGATTCTTCTATGACTTACTACCCTTCCTTTCGCGATCGCTCCACCGCTCACAAAGCGGAAATCCTGCGAAAGTAACTTCAACACTTTCCGCGACAACGTGCGCCCACGTCATCATCATCCTCAGGACCCTCGCAAGCACTCGTCTACACAGAGCCCCTCTTGGTCATTCTGAACGCCGTTACTATCAACCCAAGATGAACACCGATCCCCCACCACTGCTCAGGGCATGGCGTAACCAGGTACAGCTCTCATCGCCTTATCACGTTACAATGTGGAACGAATGAAAGTATAAAATTATACTGCTGTAACTTCACTGGGATCGAATCGATCTTTGCGTGAATTCATTACTGTAAGTTCAACTAACTGAGTGGTGCCTCAGACATTCCTCCATAAGACGTCAATAGGCCTGTACCCGCCCATTCCCGTACTGGCTAGACACAAGGCTGATACTATTCATGGCAACATTGAGGGAGATCACCACTCCAAGAATACGAACCCTGGCTATTCTCGCAATATTCTCGGAGGCTTCTTCACCTCATGAGGCACTTCTTATCGCTGTGTAACTCACTATGATGTTAATACAGCTCCTTCGACTTGCGTTTGGGAGTATCCCCTGCTCGGACAACAGTTCGAATTCGAATGTCCGATTCTGCTAAGACTCTCTTGACACCCCAACAGATCAGTGAGCTCAAGGGCGCTTTTGATATATTCGATGAGGACCGAAGTGGGACGATCGATTCCGAAGACTTCAAAGTGAGAGATGTGCATCACTCTCTTCATATCGGTTGTCATTGAATTAACGACGTGCATATCAACGACGTTAATGCCCACATCGACTGAGTGAGTTCCTTTTCAGACGTTACTCAGAATGTTCGGCCTGCGTTTGACCGAACAAGAGATATCACAATTATTACAAGAGATTGATCAGGACGAATCCGGGCGAATTGAATTCGACAAGTTACTCAGTGTGTTGGTATGTGGTTTGATCCCCTCGCAGACTTCTTAGTGTTCACTGTAGGCCACCAACATGCAAGAAACGACCGTTGAAGAGCAGATGACCGAAGCTTATGGGTTGCTCGATCGTGACGGCAAAGGCTACATCAACAGTGATGACCTCAGGAGAGTTATGGGACAATTGGTAGGCACATTGTAGCAGGTGATTTATGAGCTTCCCTCTGTAACAGGGCGAGACTGGAGTGACTCTCACAGATGCCACCGCTCTTATGAGAAATGCTCTTGATGGTCGTGATAAGGTCACCAGGCGTGAGTTCATGATTATGCTGAAAATGCATGGTGAATCACCAACTTGAACAATTCTGCCGTGTTTGTGTTGTTAGAGCGAATATCATTGTGTTTGGTTGTGCATCAGCAACAGCTACTAGCGGAATGGAAGTCGCGTATTCGTTCAGCACAGTGAAGTGGAGCAACTTGAACATGATTTCTGGACAATACTACAACTTGGATTATGTTACGACAACATCATTCATGTTCTCTCATCACAGCTCGTTGTCGAGGCCACTTCGTTATCAACATGCACTGATTATAGTAAACACAAGTTCCCAATATAAACCGACAACTTCACGGTGTGTAGACTTAACAGTGCAGAAAAAATCGAATCGTATCGAAGAGTTAAACATGGATTCAATATTGACCTAGTCTGTGAGACTCTCGAGTCGAGAAGTAGTTCAGCAGTATACTCATAGCGGCAGATTCGTTTTCCCTAGCCAACGCGATGACCTCCTATAGAGACACGCACGGAATGAAAAGTGCTCCTCACAGTGAGTCAGCTATATCAATCATATCTTGTATCGAATATCAGGCAGATTCTAATGGTTGTAAGCGCCACCGAGCTGACCATCATCGTCCTCGCCAATGTGATCATCGAATTCGTCTTGAATAGTTGAAAATCCAAATAGACTCCAA
>NW_003205746.1:112794-121112 GCF_000006405.1 Perkinsus marinus ATCC 50983
CCGCCTCACCACAGAGACGTGATTGAGTATTTCCGTGGTTGTTTGAGAATGAGCATTTCTCTACACTGCTCAAAAATTCCTTATCAACAACAGTTTTCGGTACTTTCCACTCGCCATCCAGAGTTCAAAATTACGTTCCTAGCGTTCTCTGAGCAAAAAAAAACCGTGTGCGAATGTGAGTGGATCCTCATTCCCTCCCACTATGATTGAAGTATGCCCACAGTGCACTCGGACAAAGCGGTCTTGACAACCGCTTTAGTGCTAAGCTGTGACTACGACCCACTCATATCAATAACAAGCTGATATTGAGAACTCGTTTTCAAACAAGAAGTATTTGAAAATAAAACATCAAACTGTTTACAGTAGTAAAATAATAAAAGTGTCATTCGCGTCCACTCGGCGGGTTGCCCGTATGAGAATCCAGAACCGGAAAACCAGGAGGTGGTGCACCAGATGCGACCTGATTCACATACGTATAATTTCGTGGCGCGTGACAGAATTCCCTCCCCCCTTACCGTGTTCTCAAGTTGCATCTGTCTGTCGAGGAGCTCTTGATCGAGTTGCTGCCGCTGTGAGTGATACCTGTACTGCGCAAATACACATGCGCAAAATGAAGTGAACTGCTTACCGTATTGCTCTCATCCTTCTTTTACACCTCTTCAGCTTCGCCGCATGCAGTAGTATCGTAACCATGCAGCTCAACGGCATTCCAATGCCCATCAATATAACAAATGCTACCTGTATAATGGAGTTTAACCACCCTAGTGATATGAAAAACATATTTCACAAACAGCTGTATTTCACCGCGAATTTCACAGAGTATTACTCCACTTCACGTAAAACGGATAGAATTCCGAAAATCAAACAGGAGTGTCCACAACACGAGGACTTCCACCACTTACAAAAGCTTGCGCGTCTGCTGACGATACTTGAAATTCCACAGTACCTGTCGTAGAACAATCAACGCATCTCGAGGAGGTCGTATACACGCATAAAGATTTTCTGCGTCGAAAGGCATCAAAAAAGGACTCAGTTCAATGAGAACGGTCCTTAATAACGAGCAATACAACAATCACGTTCTCCTGCTCAAAGAGCTCAGTTGAGTCGCTTTTCTGAATCCGAAAGAGGACCCCAAGTAGTCTTATCACTTCCACATTTCTATACACTCTCAATATGCCCCCTAGTTCAACGCTTCTTCTCGCGAATTCTCTTCGAATATAGTCCATTAGAAAATGTCCAGGGCTGATCTGAATTCTTGAAGTGTGAGAGGAGACAAATCTCCATTTTCATACCACACTGTCATCAAATCGTCTTTCGTGTCGCCACAGCTAGCTTCTACTCACCAATGAGTTTCCCATTCCGAGCCATTGAGCTTTCATAAAAGCAAAGATAGAATGTATTGCGGTAAAACTGCCGTCGTTCCTGTCCAGAAACATGCTCCGAGCCTAAGTGCCACTTCTAGTTTCACACCCATGAAAATCTCCCCGTTACTTTGTAGCCAAAAACGAACTGAATCAACAGTAATCTCTGTCAGCTCATTCTCATCTCCTGCCATGTTTGCAGGCAACGCGTATTGATCCACGAATCTGCTCAGGCGAAAAACTCCGCCGGAAAAAACTATTCAAGAAAATACCCGTCACACCGATCAACGCCCTCCTTAAACTGCGGCACTTTTACAACTAAGCGATTCACAGTAGAGCAATTCCGACATGGAATGTCAAAACGCTCGAGCCAACCTGAGTTGAAAAATGAGAATTAGCTCTATGCAAAGTTCCAATTGCATCCCACCTGGATTCAATACGACTCGTACGAATATTTTCCTCTTCGGCAGGAGACCTTCTAGTTTCAACACCTAGTGACACACAGAGAGCCGTCGAAATAGAGCATACTGTGAACATGTGTGGAGAAAAACCAATACAAAAATGAAATGCGACTAACGGCTTCTATTCTAGTGAGCTACTGGTTACCTATACTCCTCAGTTACTATTATTAGCACTTAAGCTGAGCTGTCACCGCGATGCAATAACAGAATAAAAATAACAATTTCAATGTTGCAATAACAAGTGCCGACTCAGACATCTTATAGCGTTCGGCTAAGTGGTAGAATACTACAAGCAGCAGTACGGTCGAAATCAGAATAGGCTTCTAAGTTACTATATGAATATATACACATCCATACCAAGATAAACTCTAGAGAGCTACGACTAGCATCCGCACCAACACTACCAAAACCACTCTCCGATGTCCATAAAAATAATAACACACAAACCACCAAAACAACAAATTGCATAAAGTTCAACTCACCGGTGGATCATAAAACTGGACGTCTCCCAGCGATCGCGATATCCCTGTAAGAGTTCGATTACTTTGACGTAGACAAACGTACAACGGCGGGGTCCCTCGGAAACCACCGGTCAGCTCAGGCGACCGATCCAACGCGAAATACTAACAACAAAGAGTTACCACCGCTAGTAACAGATCCT
The DNA here is from genome assembly GCF_000006405.1 of Perkinsus marinus ATCC 50983. Lineage (NCBI taxonomy): Eukaryota > Perkinsozoa > Perkinsida > Perkinsidae > Perkinsus > Perkinsus marinus. The sequence continues at coordinate 115,278 of NW_003205746.1, forward strand.
TGCATAGACTCACATATTGTGATGAGGAATTATCAGCTTTTATCGACTCATGTATACACACTCCACAAGTTTCTGTATCAACTGCTCGGCTACATGCCACGTTTGGGGCCTCACTAGCACTCTGTGTTACCGCTAAATGCACGCAGGCTTCGGAACACTTTTGGGGACCGATCAAAGACTCGGATATCTGACAATGAATATGTAGGGAATTATGGTAATCGTGGTTAATACAGTAGTTACACAGTTAATACACGCTTAACCATAGTAATCGCGGTTAATACAGTAGTTACACAGTTAATACACGCTTAACCATAGTAATCGCGGTTAATACAGTAGTTACACAGTTAATACACGCTTAACCATAGTAATCGCGGTTAATACAGTAGTTACACAGTTAATACACGCTTAACCATAGTAATCGCGGTTAATACAGTAGTTACACAGTTAATACACGCTTAACCATAGTAATCGCGGTTAATACAGTAGTTACACAGTTAATACATGCTTAACCATAGTATTCGTGGTTAATACAGTAGTTACACAGTTAATACATGCTTAACCATAGTAATCGCGGTTAATACAGTAGTTACACAGTTAATACATGCTTAACCATAGTAGTCGTGGTTAATACAGTAGTTACACAGTTAATACATGCTTAACCATAGTAATCGTGGTTAATACAGTAGTTACACAGTTAATGCATGCTTAACCATAGTAGTCGTGGTTAATACAGTAGTTACACAGTTAATACATGCTTAACCATAGTAATCGTGGTTAATACAGTAGTTACACAGTTAATACACGCTTAACCATAGTAGTCGTGGTTAATACAGTAGTTACACAGTTAATACATGCTTAACCATAGTAATCGTGGTTAATACAGTAGTTACACAGTTAATACATGCTTAACCATAGTAGTCGTGGTTAATACAGTAGTTACACAGTTAATACATCATGCTGAACCATAGTAATCGTGGTTAATACAGTAGTTACACAGTTAATACATCATGCTGAACCATAGTAATCGTGGTTAATACAGTAGTTACACAGTTAATACATCATGCTGAACCATAGTAATCGTGGTTAATACAGTAGTTACACAGTTAATACATCATGCTGAACCATAGTAGTCGTGGTTAATACAGTAGTTACACAGTTAATACATCATGCTGAACCAATCATCTATCATGTAGCAACCTATAACGTTTTCCCACATGGCTAGGGATCGATTTATCAATAAATCTTCCATATAAATCCATCACATTAGAAACACACACCACGCGGTTTCCCTTACCCCAAGTGTGATATTCCCCACAAGTGTATCAGAGAACTTCTGGTAGACTACAGGAACGGGGAACTCCAGCAAACCGTCAATTCCGACGATGCTCGCGAAAACCACTGCTACCACAAACCGCCACCGAACCATTCAAATGCGGAGGAGTAAGAACTATAATCGATCGAATCTCCAATAGTGTAAAATTTTAACAAATTTTACGAAAATTTTTCTCCGGTTTCTGAACATCCAAGTCGTATATAAACCACTATAATTATTCACAAAAACTCTTTACCTCAGCCGAGAGAAGCGATCATATATTCCAACACTAGTATTAAGGAACTCAAAACCACCCGATAAACTCGATAATACGACAGTCTACGATGCTCAATAACACAACTGTGGTAATAATACGATGTGTGAATACTCTCTCACAAAAGCCCAGCAAAGGGGTCTTCATCACCCAAATTTCGAACACCAAACCGCTTCGGATCAGCGCCAGTCTTCGTCCCATTAGCTGATACAAACCGAGACATGCCAGTGTCAAAATTCTGAGAAACTTTCGGGGGAGAATTTTGATTATAGAGATTAGCCAAATCAATTGTAGCCAACTGAGACGATTGCTTAGGCGGAGCGAAGCCGAAATCATCCGCGCCAGAGCTGAGCAGATCGACGCTGGTATTCTTAGTCGCACCACCCAACAAGTCGTTCTGTGGGATCTCTGGTGACGAGCTTGATGTAAAACTGCTCGTTGAACTAGGCGGAGCGAAGTTCTCATTTTTCCGATTTTTCATCGGAGCAAACGGGAACTCATCAACTGGTCGAATCGGCTGCACAGGTGGTGGCGGCGCAGCTCGAGATGGCCTGAGTTATTCAAACGATAACTTCAATCTTGTATTAACGCTAAACAACAAATTTCCAGCGCTCTCCTAGATAAAACTACGCATATATATACCTGTGAAAATTCGAGTCTCAAAGCTTTATATACAAGTTGTGTCACTGATATGCTTCGCAATCTTTATGATATTCATACGATACCCACGCTCAGCTTGAGCGGCTCAAGTGAGTTAAATTCAACATGTTTATCAATTCCATAACTCTAAGAAATATTCCTACTCGAACCGTAATTTTGCAATTTCGAATTTAGTTCCGCAACGAGCGAGACCTAGCTACAGCACGGCAAGAAGAAGTACATGAAAAAATCCCCAAAATTTATATATTATAAATCACGAGATGCACGACCAGTGTTGGACGAACTCATATCTGCTTTCTCCAGCTCAGCTCGGAAATTTCCTCACTAATTATAGGAAATCCCATATGAATTCAGGTAGAAGTGTACAAAAACTATCAAAATTTCCTCAGCATTTTCATATTATCACCAACACAGATATTTCCCCACACTCACCGATGCGATGATAATGATGCCCCCGAGGGCACAGGAGCCCCCATAAGAAGCGTGTCGAAGTCCACCGGCCCCGATGAACCCGCTGATGAGGTTGATTTCCGACTAGATAGTGGGGGAGGAGGCGGAGCGGAGCCGCCAAGCGCAGCAGATGCTTCCCGACCAGCATCACTTCGGTGCCGATAACTGCAGAAATAGAAATCAGCAACAGCGTTGAAGGAATAAACCTTCCCTCTCCTCAGCTCAGCTCAGTAGTTTCTTCACTAGTTATGGAAGTTTACACTTTAAAACACCAATAATTTTCACACATGTAGTTCACTATATGCATATTCTCATCAGAGGCCCTCTCCTACTTACTCTTTTTCTCGCCAATTCGCAACTCTTTCAACCATACCACTAACAATCGTATTTATGCGCGACCACTGCTCGTACGATAGATTCTCATTTGCCATAAGAGGCAGCGCACACGGTAAAACCTAGGAAAACAACAAATTCATAATAATTCTAATCCTAGTATACACCCTCACGAAAAGTACAAATATTATCAAAGACTCTCGTGCGAACGAAGGTGATCTGCATGCATACATTGGAGTTTCACCCGTTTTACGTGAAGTAGCGTAGTACTGTGTGAAAACCCCAATATTCGCGGTAGTCGTGAAATATATTTTTTCGCCAGTGTTTTTCACGTCACTAGGGTGAAACTCCAATGATAAATCCTTCCAAACTTTCCCCCAGTTATCCTACTTTAGTCGCCGACAGTTTAGCACCGAGATTTTCACTTATCTTCTCGTAAATGTCCCCTAACGCTGCGACTACCTGCAATGTAAAAAATCATACGATAAGGAGAATCAAGCGATTCATAACTCCAGTGCTCGCTTCCCTCAGCTGAGCTCAATGATTTCCTCATCAATTTAGGAATTTACATACAAATTCGGAAATTTTTATATTATCACCAACACATGTGATTGTATATTTTCCCACGCTTCATAACTCACTTGCGCGGAACCATCTGTTCCAGTAGTCTCAGTGAGCGCCTTCAACAGAACACCAACAACAGTGCTATTGTCCAGAACCTGAGAGAAAAAATCGTCTCCTCCTCAGTGAAGTGTTGAAATATAAGTTCGCCTTCCTCACTAATTATACGAAATTCACATACGAATCCGGGGGAAAAATGTACAAGAACCAACAATAATTTCCCAAAATTTCCTCATAATTTTCACATTCTCATCAACATATGAAATTGACCATGTGCATATTTTCCCAGAGAATATATGTTCGGTTTCCTCAACTGAGCTCGTGAATTCTCTCATTACATTAAAAAGAGTCCACATACGAAGTGTACAAAAACCAACGATAATTTCTCACATATTTCCAACATATGTAGTCGACCATGTGCATATATTTCCACACACAGAGAAAATAGTAATCTCACCGGGAGCATTTCTTGAATGCATTTTATGATCAAACATCGGATTCTGGTGGAGACACCCTCATTAGCGTCAGTCAGCATCCTCAACATTCTCGGCAACAAGACGTGCTGCAAAGTAGTATACTCGAATCGTCGTTGTAGTAGAGGCAAACGAGTAAACACCTAAAACGATTCATAATGAAATACGTAATATACCCCCAAGCGGTATAGGAACTCATCAGCATCTCCCAAATGAGCTCTGTTGTTGAGCATCCCAAGAAATCAAACCGCGCTGCTGAACATATGCAATGATTGGATACAAACTCATGTAGAACTCGAAAAAGGCTTTCTTATGGTACATGATTAATCGTATAACTCTAGTTATTCAAAATTAGGGGGATGTGCAGGTGGACCTTTTTCTAGTCGGCAGCAAAGACCGCTTATAGTGATATTGTTATTTCAATATCTGTTACCATCCATAAAACAATTCTCGATAAAATATAATTATACAACATTTCATACAACTTTCACCCGTACAACATAAAGTGGCGTAATACTCCATGTTAATTCCGTGTATATTTCCGCGACCGATAACACAATCGTTTTCCACGAGTTTTTACTAGTGTTTTCCACATCGCGAATGAAACTCCATTACACTATTAACCAGAAGCACGTGTTACCTCCTGAATGATAGTATCCTCCTTCAACTCGATACACCTCAACACAAAGGGTACTAGAACCTCACTAGCGTCATTTGCCGTTATGTTGTTGATAAACAGATCGAGATTCCGGATAAGGATCGTTACACATTCTGAAATGACAATGCTAATACACCAGCAGCATCAGAGTCCTAACGATACGATACGTGCCGATTTGATATGCAACTGCGTGTTAGGAATTAATGATGATGAACAACATGTCGCAATAACAACCTCAAAAGGTTACTTTCATCACATCACATGTTCAACAATGGAGTTTCACGACCCGTTTTACGTGAAGTGGCGTCGTAAAACTCGGTGAAAAATGCGATATTCGCGGTGATATGCAGTAGTCGTGAAATACGTTTTTCATATCACTAGGGTGGTGAAACTCCAATGTTAACATCGTTTATGAGAGTCTACGCATATTTCCTATATTTGCATATCAACTTCACACGCACCATAATAACATTCACAAATTCATTTTTCCTAAACTCACCAACTGATATCTCCTTAGCGCTGAATAGTGGCTTTATGCGAGGCCATATTCTCGCCTGGAAGTACTGCGGATCGCAAACTCCTTCATATTTCAACGCCATCAACAAACACGGTAATGTCGCCGACCACAATGCGGAGAAGGAAAGGGCGAGCTGAGAATTACCATATAACAACGACAACTACTGCTGCTGTTGCACGCATGCACAAAAGATTCTCACATCTGCAAGTGGAGGTAATATTCGTTCCCTTACAAGATGTGGACTAGCAACAAGCGGACACGTTTTGTCGCTCAGCAGTCGAGGAAGTCCTGAAAGGTCACAACTACTTAACAAACTCATCCTACCAGAATCACCCCGAAGTGATTACGATAAAGCAGCACCACCACGATATTTCCACGTCAATGTTGTCTTCGCTTCGCTACATTTTTAAGAAGATAATTCAAATTTCCAGTAGTTCGTTAAAACCAATCGGAAAAAACGTTACAAAAATTGCATTTTTACACAAAAAGTTGGTAAATTATCAAAAATTTTTGGGGAAAAATGTAATTGATTTCGAA
>NW_003205746.1:121212-131181 GCF_000006405.1 Perkinsus marinus ATCC 50983
AAGAAAAAAATTCACACACAACCTGGATTCGAATCAGCGTGGTATGCACTTACGCTATGAGGCCGAAACTAAACACGTCACTGCACTGCCCACAAGAACTGCTGTAGCCGGTGGTCATCTCAGGAGCCGCATATCTGTGGATAAAAATGCACCCCGCAGGGATCGAACCCGGGTGTACCTTATGGGAGGCTCGTTTAATACCATTCCACCAGCCATCCCTCCTATTCCTCTAAACTTCACTTGGCACGGCACCATCTTGCCCGGCTCTACTGGTGATTGACTATACGCCATTCCACCCAACACCCACCGACCATTTGGAGTGATAAAGATCTGAATTATTACACTCACATGAAGTAAACCAACCATATTATTAATATCACTTACCGCACTAGGGCACAAACCAAGGTGACACGTATTAGCATGATGAAGAAACTCTAGAGCCGACGCAACGTCCAGTAAACCTGAAACCATATTCCCGGTATTGCTGATGATCGAATGACCGATACAATGTATGCGCATATATTTTAAACTACATGTGTTGTTGACAATATGAAAATTCTGAAAAAATTTCGGGAGAGCCTTGTTGGTTTCTATACACTTCTACTCGAATTCATATGTAAACTTGTATAATTAACAAGGAAACTCTCGAGCTCAGCTGAGTAAAGCGAACATATATTCCTCCAACACATGATATCAGCATTGTACGTCCTGGCGTCCACGTGATTAGCCGGCTGACACTACCTGTTTGTATCTCTATCACTGACAATTGTTTCCTATCAGTTGCCAAAATGGTGCCCAGAGTTTGACTAACACGCCTCGTCACAAACGCCATGCTCTGGCGATCATCACTGAGTGGATCTAACAAAATGATGCTCATACCACACCTCGCGAACATCATAGGAGCTCTTACCAATCACAGATAGGATATTCGGGTGTCGTAGTCGCTGTAGGACTGTTGCTTCTTTATTTAACGATGATAATATCTGATGATGACATGTGCAGGGATCGAACCCGGGATCTCTCCGACCCACCCTATCCCTGTAATCCTTGGGGTACTGCTTCGTATCAAGAGTTTTCTTCTCGAATAGGAACACTGTTAGGCAAGTATCATCTCCAGCCGGGCCTCCCCCCATCGGTGCTGTTACACTAGACTTTGGTCGCTTCGCGTTATACAACTGAAAATTAAAACTTTACTAGGGACACTTCCTTCCTATTGAAAACATGAATACCGGTGCAACCAAAGAAGATCGATTTACCGCAAACTGACAATAGAAATGATATATATAAACGATGATGAAAAATAATGGAGTTTCACCACCCTAGTGATATGAAAAACGCTAGTGAAAAATTTATTTCACGACTACTACATACCGCGAATGTTGGCTTTTTCCGCAGGGTATTGAGTCACTTCCCGTGAAACGAGTGAAACTGCAATATATAAATCTATGAAAATAGCAATAATATATAAATCTATGGAGTGAAACCCTATACATAGTGCTTGGAGTTTCCCACTGTCACCACTCGGAAAATTCTTAATAAATTTACGATATCTCTTATACTAGTACCTTCCAACGCAGTTCGTTTCCATAGCAGGCCGGGTCCTTATCTACTTGGTAGGAACTTACTAGCTTGTTACTAGTGAGGTAATTCAACACGTTGTTAAACATCTCAAAGAGATGAAAACTACTTAACCATAAAGACTACAACGCGACTCAACTTATGAAAGAATAGGAAGCATATGGTTGTATACATATCACTGGGAAATCAAATACATGTGTTGGTGACACTATGAAAATTCTGAAGAAATTTCGGGAAATTTTCATTGGTGTCTGTACACTCCTACCTGAATTCGTATGCAAACTTCTATAATTAGTGATAAAACTCCTGAGCTCAGCTGAGGGAAAGCGAACATATATTCCTCCAACACTGTAACCAATATACTGCTAGAGTACAATGCCTCGTTACCGAGAATTACAGAGCTCCCGTATAATGCTGCAGTACATACACTAAAACCATCGGGTCTCGAACAGCGGCGCCGTACACAATACTCAACTGAGAGAGGATTTCAAGCAAATTTAATATTATATAGGACCACCCGGTGGCTGGTATGAAACTCCATTAACAAGAAATAGTACTCGCCGTTGGAGACACTCTTAACCTCCGAGGTCCTTGTGTGTGTCTGGAGCTGGGTTGTCGAAGTAAGACCGCAAGGGCTTATGATCAAAGGCAAGGTAGCATCAGAGCCCTCCCTGTGATTTGAGATCCACCTTAAGGAGCCTTTCTGATGTAATAGGTCCGACATTAACCCAGGGTTTCAATAATCACTATTGGTGTAGTGGAGGAGATACTATTTTGAGATGAGATTCCTTAGCTGCAATCTTGTGTAGTATACCGTTGAGAACTTGCAGACGATTTCTGATCAGTGAGAGTCAGACTAGTAGCATACCTCGGATGTGAAGGAACCTAGACTGCCAAGATGGATGGCCTAGTGGTGTAGCATCGATCTACAATTGTGATTTTACTGAACCGCACAGGTTCGATCCGCGCACGTGACGTTTTTATGTTATTTCATTACGTGCTGATGTCACTCCCGCCGACAGGAGTGACAGGCCCCATGCTCACTGAATCGCGTCGTATTATGCGTATGAGAATTGATTATGAGATTTCGGAATCTGTAAACTGGATGACCTTAGGGAGGGAACCTTTCCATGTCTCAGAGTTAAACTTGAATCGAAATTACTCTGGGATCAACTTTCATGGAGTTATTTACTTGAACAGAAGTGACTGTGGTCGTCGATATGTGGTATGGGAAATGCTTCTCTTTAGTGTCGTAAAGGCTCTTTAATTATAATACAATGTATGGTAACGACAATACCAACAACGCATATGCTCATCCACAGCAGCAAGAAAGGCTTCCCATGGGATCTTGCTCGAACCGCAACATGTCCCCCCAACCAGGCACCCCCATGTCCCAGCCTGGTACCCCAGTAGCATACTACCAAACTTTATATCATCATCCGGGCACTCCACAAATGACTCCACAGGTAGTATATGGGAGTAGGGGGGAGTAAGTGAAGTTTAATTTCAGTCACCTGCCAGCTCGGTGCGTTCAGTAGGAAGCTTCGCTCCTATAGGCTATGTAAGTTTGCCAAGGAGTGGTATGTAAATACTGTTTGTGGTCCCTTCTCAGCCACAGGCTTATGCGCCGCCGATACAGTCACCAGTCTACACTGGAGTAGGAGGGCCTTATGCATCACCCCTTTCACAATCTGTAGGCAATACAACGCGACTCGATTATATACATATTGTCATCACTCTTGCTTTCTTATTATGAGCCTGTTATGAAATATACTATGTTCTACGTGCTATTATGGATGTGTTCAGGTCCCTCAGCAACAAGGCTCTATGGGGGAGTATGCTCCTCCAGTTTACCAGCTACCATATGGGGCAATACCCCAGCAACAACAGCAGGCATATGTAATACAGGGGGCTGTATTATGATGGCTTACAAGGCTTCAAACGAGTCTAACTGGAGGCTAACGGGGGGAGGCCTATGACATGTTTGTCGTCTATGGATTCATATTGGAGTGGTACTCGTTATATAGTAGTATCATCTTGTTGTTGTCATTATAGCGTTACCCATCGCCATCACCCGTAGCAGCAGCGGCAACCTACTATGGTGCCTATCATCCTGGTATGATACGTAGTGGAGGAGGATCACCAACCAACAGTATACGCTCATTATCCTCCGATGGAAGGGGAATGCCGCAGTCGCCGATGAATATGGGTGATAATGGGGTTAGTTATTTCACCACGCTTTTTTCAGCTGAGCTCAGCAGATTCACTACTGCAGGAGTTAACATACCAATTCGGGTAGAAATGTATAGCCACCAAAAAGAATTTTTCAAAATTTCCTTAATTTTTATATTGTTACCATGCAGATGCAATCACCGATGAAAATGGGTGATAGTGGGATTGACAGGCTTAGTTATTTTAGCACTGGGGCTTTGATATACAGGAGTTCCACCCGTTTTACGTGAAGTGGCGTAATACTCTGTGAAAAAACCCAATATTCGCGGTGATATGCAATAGTCGTGAAATATATTTTTCACTAGTGTGTTTCATATCACTTGGGTGGTGGTGGAACTCCATTATTTTGTAACACATGTTTGCTTTCTCCTGCTATTCCTAGCGCTTTTTTTCATATTGTTTAGGACCTTTTTTCGGGAAAATTCTCCTTGAAAATACTAAGATGGACTGAATTTTCCGCGAGAAACACTTGAGAATTTTGGATTTTAGAAATTCGATATGGGAAACTTTTTTTAAAATTCCGAAACTGGTTTTCACCGGAAAGTTTTCAAAGTGGGATCGTTTGCTATGCTCACTATTGGTGCAACACATGCATCAGTTTTATATCATAAAATGGCATGGTATGAAGCTAAAAATCTAATAGTACAGTATTATCGCGTGATGGATAGCGCACGGGAGAAGGTTGTTTCTATCGAGTTGTATTGGAGTTTAGCGGGTTTAACGTGAAGTGGTGTAATACTCCATGTATATAGGTTTTCATTCCCGATAACACGATTGTTTTCTGCAGGGTGAAATGCGTTTTTCATATCACGGCATGTGAATTCATAGAATTTTGGTGGATGGGACTTCGTCGTGTGTCAGGAGCACCAATGGTACTGCAAAGGGATCCGTCTGGGAATATGATATTACCACCGGTCGGGTATTTCGTAAGGGACGCGGAAAACGTGATAAGAATGGTGGAAGTTATGGTATGGGAAAATTAATTTCAGGTTGATCCTGATAATCTATGTTACGCTGACATTCGTCAGAGCAAACCGGAGCCGCCTAGCACTGGGGACAGCCTTCTATCGGCATCGTCAATATATAGGAGTCCACCTGAAACACGATTCCAATCTGGCTATGCTAATGCAGAGCACCAGCAACATGGAGAAGGACCGAGACGTCATCATCACCACCATCGTAAACATGTTCAGCAAACGACGATTCAACAGGAGCAGCAGGGGCACGAAGAGAGCGGAAACACTTTAAGGTGAGCTGGGGTATCTTTCATAGTGCGTAAGATGTTTGGTTAGAACACTGTTACAAGAGCTGGATGAGGAGGATGAGAACTGCATATTTATTGTACGACGCATACACAAGTTTGGGTTCAAGTCGCCGGTGTTTTTACGAGAATATTTTGAAGGATATGGACAAGTAAGGGTTGGTTTTATCATCGGAGTTTCATCTGTGATATGAGAAGAAACAGTAGTGGAAATATCGGGTCTTTCACAGAGTATTGCGGCGCCACTTCACGTGAAACTACATGAGCTCGGTGTGGTATCGGTTTTAGTATATTTAGGAATTAAACTCTTTTTATGCTGTTGAAACTTCGAGGTTGTGGGGTAGTAATATTCAGATCAACCGAAACTGAATTCCATCGTATGAAATTCGCACATATTCAACCACAAGTGTTAGTTAATTCTTCGAATTTATACACTTTCACCGTAATTTACTTGTAAACTTCTATAGTTAGTGAGGAAACGCTCGAGCTCAGCTGAGGAATGCGAACATATATTCTTACTCCAACACTGCTGAGTTCGGTTGTTATAGTATCATTTCAGTTGGATCTACGCATGATATGAAATTGTTATCCATTTAGGTTTGTAAGGTGCTGGTGGCGCATTCAAGGCAATTGCAACCCGGACCGCATGATACGACGTAAGCCTTTGAAAGATTCGTTTTAATAGTTGTTTTTAGGAGAACCCGATCGCGGCCAGCCTCTCTTGGTTTCGTTCTCATGGGCGCCTCTGAATCGGTACAGCGCATTCTGGCTGACGGTCCTACGCATAAGATAGCTGATGTTGAAATTACGGTAGGTTTGTGTGGTTGGAAAGTTGTCATACCACTCCTTTTCGAACAGGTCCATCATTTTGAGAATAGACACCCTGAGAAAGATTCACAAGCGGAGTCCAGTCAAGACCAACAGCATTCACAATGATTCCTATTCTTCTCTATTTTTTTTTCGTCGTTGTAAGTCGGATCGTTACGTTATTGAGCGATCGAGACGCTACTATGTATACTAGAACGACCTCCGGCCGCGGTTGCCACTAATACAATTTACCGATACCTTGTACGTGTACGGTAAATGATTGACTTTAATCTACAAAACTTCGATGAGCATAATTTTAAGGATAATAGCATTTTTTAAGCCTTCTACTGTTGCGTAGGAGTGTTGTCGAGTTGGAGTAGATGTCATCAGGGTGTTCCCATACCGAAAAGAGTTAAGGCTGGACGTAGCAGCCATTGATGCAAAAATTATAGCAATCGTAGATTACTCTTTGTACCTTCACTGTAAAAGAGAGGACCAACACGACTGAGACTGTCAGCGCACAAGCAGAAGGTAGAAAGAAACGCTACGAGAACGCCGAATTGATGATGTCCACCACTAATCAGAATCAGGGGAGAGAAGAACAGTTGGCCGTATGTGCCAGTGGAGGGGCCTTCGACGCAGGTGGGGGGCTCAACACGAGTGCAGGGTTGTAATGATGATACCAACCATCTGGTAAATCACAACAATACTGAAACAGTATAACTTGATTATGACTGATTGGTCGAGTTATTCCCGTTTCATATTCTGAGAGGTTGATGGGTGGGTCATACACATGTTCCAACCACTCAGCACAACAGTAATGGACACCAACTCCTTGCGATGAGCTCAACGGTGACGTGGCTTACCTTGCACGCACGCACCTATTTAATTCACGCAGCCCGACGACGCGTGAGGGAACACAAAATGGGCGAACTCGTATGATTGATCCACTCGCAGTGAGCACCATCTATCGTCCTTCTTGTCAGGAGAGCATGAGAGCTCGTAAGGTTAGCGTAGCGATATACTTCATGGGATAAGTGGCTGGGAGGAAGCATACGATATCATGCTCATGTGTTATTGTTGTTGATGAAACGGCAAATGTCTCGGCGATTAACCGTTCACTAAGCCAACTGATATTGTATGAAGATAGAAAAATGTATCGAATCTGAGCTAGTGAATTCGCGAGCTTTATCTTGTGCGATTCGTCCCCGCGAGTTCCACAAATTATTTCACTCGTAGGGATCCCCGGTCTGATCATCCTCATATCATTTTTGGGGTGAAATTGCCTCGACCGGAATGGACTCGGACGTCCCACACAAGGTCCTTACAAGGCACATCTATCCGAACAGTGATGCCAACAATATTCGTTCTCTCTCACGTTTCTATTGAACATGTGTGTTTTTCACTAGCTACGCCCCGACCAATATCGATTCCCGTTGTTTTAGCATTCACTTTACTCACTACTACTCAACTTGTCATGCTTTTCTTCCACACCAGGACAACAGCTCGTCCCTCCGAGAAGGTTCGTCGTGAGACTAAGAGCGAAATGAGCGTCGGCCGTAAGATCGATATGTTGCTCGGACAGAACGGCAGGCCTTGCCGCGAGTCCTCACTAGAAGCCGTGTCTCTCGAACCCTGTTGTATCTGTCTAGAACAAGGTCCCGATTTCGTCCTGTGTTGTGGTCACTCCTTCCACCGCGAGTGCCTCGAGGAGTGGCTCACTGTAAGGTCTCAACGGTTACGAGGCACCTCTTGCCCGCTGTGTCGGAACAAGTTCGAAGTGCCCAATTTGCCCGAGTTTTCTGAGAAGCCCCAAGCATCACCGGAGCTCCGCCATTTGACAATGCCTATTACTATCTCCTCGACACCAAGCATATACTACTATCGTTGACTTAGTCTCTTTTCCCTGTATATTTTGTCATTCTAGACGGACCGGCCGTCGTCATTATAACTCTTCTCCTGTAGGACCGCGAATTATCATAGATATCTCCCAGCGAGTCTCGCCCCGCTGCCGTTATCACAGTGTTTCTAACGAGCGTATAGCGGTTCGTGAACACTAGACTGGTTACTCTTATGCGTTTGACTTCATCATCACTCTGTGGTTTGATTAACAACGGAATGGTTGCTTTCTCACTGACACAATATTACTTTTCTATCCCCTACTCTTGTCGGTTTCCACGAGAAGTCGAAGTAGTAGGTTGATATTTCCCCGCATTTTTTACAGTTGACCGCAGCATCATTGAGGCATGTACTGCTCAGTCGTCTCCGTTAGTACGGAGTATGTCTCCTAGGGTGGAGATGGGTACCTCTCAGCGGCATGCCTACCGGAAAGATCAAGCGGGATGTTGCTTTCCCCGCACTCAGTGCATATATAGTGACAACTTTGCTTTAACTCGTGTACTCATCAGACACATCGAGTTTACTGCCCGTTCGTACGGGCTCCTATTGGCTTCGGGTCGATAGAGTCCTAATGCGACAGTGTTTTTATTCAGCCCGATGATTTTGCGTTACCGAAAGTACCCCAATTTATCTCTCTTTACGAGTCCGGGTAAAAGGCTATTTACCACTGGATACGCCTCAGTATGATCGATTTTTGTGGGTGGGGCAGCTATGCCACTCGACGATTTACCTCAGGATAATCAATATACCCGGCGGAGCAGCTATTCAATCCAACGACATACCTCAGTACAACCACTTTATCAGAGCGGGGCAGCTATGCCACTCAGAGATGGTCTAATTACGCCATTTAGACCACAAATAAATCCTGCATTTCGTGGAAATCGGAATTACTTCGGATGGCTAACGGAGGTAACCCTCATATTATTGTAAAAGCGAGTTTATTGAGGCACACATTCAAGTGGCATAGCTGCCCCACTATTTGGTGAGTACATTATCCAAATCACTACAACAACTCAATACGCATTATACTTTGAACGGCATTTCACCAAAAAACTGTATGTGGAAGTAACAGAGTCGCAATCCGCGACAACTTCTGTGCTACTGCTATATCGTAAACAATAGAGACTTAGTTCTTACCGCTAAGAGCAACAACACCAGGAAGCTCCTTACCCTCGAGCAACTCAAGAGAGGCTCCGCCGCCAGTGCTGACATGAGAGATCTCACAAGCCCTGCCGGCCTGCTCAACCATAGCGGCAGTATCACCACCTCCAACGATAGAGATTGCACCCTCCTTGGTGGCCTCGCAAACAGCATCCAAAACGGCGAGAGAACCAGTGGCGAATTTGGGGAACTCGAACACGCCCTGAGGACCGTTCCAAACGATGGTCTTGGCCTTCTTGACCATTTCAATGCTGCGCTTGGTGGACTCCGGACCGACATCAAGACCCATCCACTTATCATCGATTCCCTCCTCTTGAGTGCACACCTTAGTGTTAGCATCATTAGAGAAGGCATCAGCACAGAGCCAATCAGTGGGGAGAAGGATCTCAACACCCTTAGCCTTGGCCTTCTCCATCAACTCAGGGACGATCTTGGCACCTTCAGCGTCGTACAAGGAGCCACCGATTCTGGTACCGTAGAGGGTCTTGGCGAAAGTGAAGGCCATACCACCACCAATAATCATAAGATCGACCTTGTCGAGCATGTTGTTGATGAGCTGGATCTTATCAGCGACCTTGGCACCACCGAGAATGCTGAGAACGGGACGAGCGGGGTTCTCAAGAGCCTTGCCGAAGTACTCGAGCTCCTTGGCCATCAACAGACCGGCAACACGGACGGGCAACTGAACGCCGACCATGGAGGAATGAGCCCGATGGGCAGTTCCGAAGGCGTCGTTCACGAACACATCACCGAGCTTAGTAAGATCAGCTCTGAAGGCGGCAACGTCCTCAGCAGCAGCCTTGACCTTCTCGCCGTTAGCATTGACACCCTTGCCCTCCTCCTCAATGTGGAATCGGAGGTTCTCGAGAAGGATGATACTTCCCTGAGCAGGGGCGGCACAGGCCTTGATAGCGACATCACCAACACAGTCGGGGACGAAGGTAACCTCGTGCTCCAACAGACCGGCGAGAACAGGGACAACAGGGGCGAGAGAGAACTCCTCCTTTCTCTGACCTTGGGGCCTGCCCAAA
>NW_003205746.1:131281-164153 GCF_000006405.1 Perkinsus marinus ATCC 50983
CCAACAATACTCGTTCTCTCCCGCGTTATTATTGAACATGTGTGTTGTTCACTAGCTACGCTTCGATCAATATCGATTCCCGTTGTTGTAGCATTCACATTACTCACTACTACTCAACTCGTCATGCTTTTCTTCCACACCAGAACAACAGCTCGTCCCTCCGAGAAGGTTCGTCATGAGACTAAGAGCGAAATGAGCGTCGGCCGTAAGATCGATATGTTGCTCGGACAGAACGGCAGGCCTTGCCGCGAGTCCTCACTCGAAGCCGTGTCTCTCGAGCCCTGTTGTATCTGTCTAGAACAAGGTCCCGATTTCGTCTTGTGTTGTGGTCACTCCTTCCACCGCGAGTGCCTCGAGGAGTGGCTCACTGTAAGGTCTCAACGATTACGAGGCACCTCTTGCCCGCTGTGTCGGAACAAGTTCGAAGTGTCCAATTTGCCCGAGTTTTCTGAGAAGCCCCAAGCATCACCGGAGCTACGCCATTCGACAATGCCTATTACTATCTCCTCGACACCAAGCATATACTACTATCGTTGACTTAGTCTCTTTTCCCTGTATATTTTGTCATTCTAGACGGACCGGCCGTCGTCATTATAACTGTTCTCCTGTAGGACCGCGAATTATCATAGATATCTCCCAGCGAGTCTCGCCCCGCTGCCGTTATCACAATGTATTACAGTGTTTCTAACGAGCGTATAGCGGTTCGTGAACACTAGACTGGTTACTCTTATGCGTTTGACTTCATCATCACTCTGTGGTTTGATTAACAACGGAATGGTTGCTTTCTCACTGACACAATATTACTTTTCTATCCCCTACTCTTGTCGGTTTCCACGAGAAGTCGGAGTAGTAGGTTGATATTTCCCCGCATTTTCTACAGTTGACCGGAGCATCATTGAGGCATGTACTGCTCAGTCGTCTCCGTTAGTACGGAGTATGTCTCCTAGGGTGGAGATGGGTACCTCTCAGCGGCATGCCTACCGGAAAGATCAAGCGGGATGTTGCTTTCCCCGCACTCAGTGCATATATAGTGATAGCTTTGCTTTAACTCGTGTACTCATCAGACACATTGAGTTTACTGCCCGTTCGTACGGGCTCCTATTGGCTTCGGGTCGATGGAGCCCTAATGCGACAGTGTTTTTATTCACCCCGATGATTTTGCGTTACCGAAAGTGCCTCAATTTAGCTGTCTTTACGACTCAGGGTGAAAGGCTATTTACTAGTGGGTGCGCCCGAGTATGATAGATTTCTGTGGGTGGGGCAGTTATGCCACTCGAAGATTTACCTCAGGATAATCAATTTATCTCGACGGAACAGCTATTCAACCCAACGACATGCCTCAGTACAAGCGCTTTATCATCAGAACGGGGCAGCTATGCCACTCAGAGATGGTCTAATTATGGCATTTAGACCACAAATAATTTCTGCATTTCGTGGAAATCGGAATTACTTTGGAGGGCTAACGAAGGTAGCCCTCATATTGTCGTATAAGTGACTGTATTGAGGCACACATTCAAGTGGCATAGCTGCCCCAATATTTGGTGAGTACATTACCCGAATCACTCCAACAACTCAATACGTATTACACTTTGAACGGCATTTCACCAAAAAACTGTATGTGGAAGTAACAGAGTCGCAATCCGCGACAACTTCTGTGCTACTGCTATATCGTAAACAATAGAGACTTAGTTCTTACCGCTAAGAGCAACAACACCAGGAAGCTCCTTACCCTCGAGCAACTCAAGAGAGGCTCCGCCGCCAGTGCTGACATGAGAGATCTCACAAGCCCTGCCGGCCTGCTCAACCATAGCGGCAGTATCACCACCTCCAACGATAGAGATTGCACCCTCCTTGGTGGCCTCGCAAACAGCATCCAAAACGGCGAGAGAACCAGTGGCGAATTTGGGGAACTCGAACACGCCCTGAGGACCGTTCCAAACGATGGTCTTGGCCTTCTTGACCATTTCAATGCTGCGCTTGGTGGACTCCGGACCGACATCAAGACCCATCCACTTATCATCGATTCCCTCCTCTTGAGTGCACACCTTAGTGTTAGCATCATTAGAGAAGGCATCAGCACAGAGCCAATCAGTGGGGAGAAGGATCTCAACACCCTTAGCCTTGGCCTTCTCCATCAACTCAGGGACGATCTTGGCACCTTCAGCGTCGTACAAGGAGCCACCGATTCTGGTACCGTAGAGGGTCTTGGCGAAAGTGAAGGCCATGCCACCACCAATAATCATAAGATCGACCTTGTCGAGCATGTTGTTGATGAGCTGGATCTTATCAGCGACCTTGGCACCACCGAGAATGCTGAGAACGGGACGAGCGGGGTTCTCAAGAGCCTTGCCGAAGTACTCGAGCTCCTTGGCCATCAACAGACCGGCAACACGGACGGGCAGCTGAACGCCCACCATGGAGGAATGAGCCCGATGGGCAGTTCCGAAGGCGTCGTTCACGAACACGTCACCGAGCTTAGTGAGATCAGCTCTGAAGGCGGCAACATCCTCAGCAGCAGCCTTGACCTTCTCGCCGTTAGCATTGACACCCTTGCCCTCCTCCTCAATGTGGAATCGGAGGTTCTCGAGAAGAATGATACTTCCCTGAGCAGGGGCGGCACATGCCTTGATAGCGACATCACCAACACAGTCGGGGACGAAGGTAACCTCGTGCTCCAACAGACCGGCGAGAACAGGGACAACAGGGGCGAGAGAGAACTCCTCCTTTCTCTGACCTTGGGGCCTGCCCAAATGACTCATAAGGACGATGCTCTGGGCACCCATTTCCATGACGCGCTTGATGGTGGGGATGGTCTTGACAATACGGGTCTTGTCAGCAACACGACCCTCCTTGATGGGGACGTTGAAGTCAACGCGCATGAGGACTCTCTTGCCCTTGATCTCCTCCTCAGAGATGTTGTTCAAAGTGAGCTTGGAAGAAAGCATGATTACAATAACTTGTGAATAAGAAATCAGACTAACTGACTGATGGTGATCTTTACCCTTACCCAGCGACTTTCAGCACTTAAGCTTAGCGTTAAGCGAAGCGTAGTTTTGCTACGGGTGAGCTTCAAAGCTGTGCTATTATTCTGCAGTCAATCTTCGTGCATCACAAGTTGTCATAGGCAATGGCGTTCATACGTGGCAAGAGTTGGCAGGCAAGACACGCGGCAAACTCGGGTACAGGATACCAGGAGAGGCAAGCAAAGCTTGAGAGAAGGCATTTACGCGACACAAGGATTGTCCCTATCACTTTCACCTTTCGGAAAAGTTCAGCCCATATCCATTGTGACTACGTACGTATACTATGAATATTCCACACCTTCACATATTCTCTATCACTCGCGAAGAGTGCGCCAACATTGCGCCAAGACCGAAGGTTACATTTCAAACGAGGCAGACTAGTCTTTCTAGCACGTGCTGCATTACCAAGATCATAATAACATCAAAAACAACTATAGTCTCCAAATGCCTTTCTACCATCAGAATCTTCCTAGTCTAGGAACAGATACTAGAATAACCATCCCGTGATTGACTACGAGTTACACCACACATTCCGAATATCAATATTGCAAAGAAACACTCTTTAATGACTTATCAACTACGGGCACAAGGACACGATGATCCGCCAGCTGTTGAATGATATAATCATCTACACAATTTTAAACACTTATCACTACACCTTCGCAGTGAGCTCCCTCTAAAGGAGCCAGTCAGACTACTAATGCAGTGAGTATGAATCGTGACAACACTATGTTATCTTATTTAGCCTCCTGAGTAGCCTTCTGAGCCTCACGATCACGGGGGTAGTATTTGTCCTTCACCTTCTGTGGCACCTTCTTGAGCATACTCTCAGGGAACAGACGGAGAAGCTCCCATGCAATATCCAACGACTGGAAGATATCACGGTTCTCATAGGGGCCTTGGCTCAAGAACTTGGACTCGAACTTATCAAGGAACTCCAAGTACAAGTGATCCTCCTCACTGAGGGCTTCCTCACCAACGACTGCCTTCATAGCACGAGTATCGACACCAACAGCATAGTTAGCGTAGAGCTGATCGGAAACACTGGGGTGGTCCTCACGAGTCATACCGCGACCAATACCAGACTTCATCAAACGTGACAATGAGGGCAAGACGTTAATCGGGGGGTACACCTGCCTGTTATGTAGAGACCGATCCACGAAGACCTGACCCTCCGTAATGTAACCAGTGAGATCAGGGATAGGATGAGTAATATCATCGTTGGGCATGGTCAGAATGGGGAACTGAGTGATAGAACCGTTACGGCCTTCAACACGACCAGCTCGTTCGTAGATAGTGGCGAGATCGGTGTACATGTAACCAGGGTAACCACGACGACCGGGGACCTCCTCACGAGCGGCAGAGACTTCACGAAGAGCATCAGCGTATGAGGACATATCCGTCAAGATGACAAACACATGCTGTTCGCGCTCGTAGGCGAAGTACTCAGCAGCGGTGAGCACAAACCGGGGAGTAACAATACGCTCAATAGTGGGGTCGTTGGCCAAGTTCATGAACAGAACGACGTTTTCCATAGAGCCGTTTTCCTCAAAATCATTACGGAAAAACCTGGCAGTTTCCATGTTGGCACCCATAGCGCCGAAAATGATAGAGAAATTCTCCTTGGAGTGATCGTGAATGTCCTTACCCTGAACAAGCTGAGCCTGGCGACACACTTGGGCAGCGATCTCGTTATGGGGAAGACCAGCAGCAGAGAATAGAGGCAACTTCTGACCACGGACGACTGAGTTCATCGTATCCAACGCTGACAGACCGGTCTGAATCATCTCCTTAGGGTACTGACGAGACTTGGGGTTAATGGGGGAACCATTGATAGGCAAGTACTCCTCAGCCAAGACTTGAGGGCCCTTATCAATGGGCTGACCGGAACCGTTGAAAGAACGACCCATGATCTCATCGGACATGGGCATCTTCAGAGTATCTCCAGTGAGCTCGATGTAACAGTTCTTGTTATCAACACCACTAGTTCCCTCGAAAACCTGCGGAGAGATTATCAACAACTAAAGACGATTGGGAACGTACTTGAACAACGGCCTTGGAACCGTTGACTTCGAGAATCTGGCCTTGCCTTGTGGAACCATCAGCAAGTGTGAGGTTGACGATCTCGTTGTACTGGGGGAACTTGACATTGTCAAGAATGACCAAAGGCCCCTGAGGAAGAATCCAAGGTTGCACGTCGTAAGATACAGATTAGGCCCGATTGCTTACCTCGACACCAGTAATGGTCTGATATTCAACCCTAGGGTTGATTGTGTAATCACGAGTCACTGCAGCGGCGTTAACAGCAGCAGCAGTTCGAGCATCGGTGGCAGCTGAGGACATGAGTCTATATCACTGGTAATAGAGCCAACACTACGAGAAGAACGCTTGGGACCACTCCAATTGCTATTGATTGTACTAATAGAGATAACACTAAGAGAACAGGGGAAATCACAAGAAACAAGAAAAAAATAAAAAGAATGTAAAACCACTACAATAGAAAACAATTCTCCCTCAGAAATGACATCTTCAGAGGTTAATGACATTCTCGGTGACTGATAAACGAATGATTTCAGCTGTGGCACCGAGACCGGGTGACACACAAGCCGACCACTGCAGAAGTGGCTAAGCTTAGGTAGAATATTGAGAATCGGTTAAGCTTAAGCTGTTGAAGATTATATAGATGAACTGGGTTGGCTCTAATGTAGAGTAGAGCACATGCCGTGGGAAAGACTATGAGACTATATGTGAAACGGTGGGCAAGTGAGGACGGAAGTAGTACAACAGAAAATTAAGGAAAACATTACTTCTCAAAAACGAGTCGAATTGTGACACAACTACTTCGATGACACAAGAATTGTTATGATGAATTAACACGAGGAGTGATTGAATATATATGAGCATCAAGTCGTTAGAGGGAAAATAATAATCACAAGTGCCACGTTAATTTCCTTACACAAGTGTATTGGTTTTTTCGTGGGAAAGCAAAATCATACACGTCTAACATGGTGAATTATGAATCACCAGTGGGACACTCATTAACCTCAAGCATTCAAACAGATACCGTAGAGCACCAACCAGAACCATGAAATGGGGCATTCGCTAACTCCAGGGTAAGCGGTGCAGTTGAGCAGCAGGTTCCTCGAGGTGTCCAGACCCGTTGAGGAAACTCAAGATTTTCAAGATGAGCAAGTGGGCTTCCCCACGTTCCTATGATCAGTTGAAGTTTCTGTCATGTCGTCATCATCGAGTAAAGTGATCGGCGGCTGTGTGGCAGTCGCAACGACGGTTGCTTGCGGTATAGCAGCAGCGATGGTTTACTCGAGGAGGAGGAGGGGGACCAAATGTAAAACAGGGAAAATTTACGAAAAAAATCAGAAGTTGTTTCGCCCAAGTTCAACTCGGAAATTCGCAGAAACGTCAAAGCCTACTACACTATGGTTAGAATTTTCGTTGTGTGAGAGACAATTGGTAATAATAGACTTCCCATGTTCAGGTACTTGCGTGATAAAAATCGGCGGATCGGCTTGCACCAAGAAAGATGAGGTAATCGTTCATAGAATGTGCGTGTCCCTACCCAAGTATTGGAGGAATATATGTTCGAGCTCCTCAGCTGCTGTGCTCAGGAGTTTATATACGAATCAGCGTAGAAACCAACAGGAATTTCCCAAAATTTTTTCAGAATTTTTCATATTGTCACCGACCATGTGCATATTTTCCAATACTATCCACGACTGAGTGTTGTAATATAAGTTTTATTTCTTCAACTGAGCGCAGGAGTTTCGAATGCTATATTATCAAAATTTACACAAAATTTGGGGTAGAAGTGCACAAAAAAGTGAGAAAATTTTCCCAAGATTTCCTCAAAATTTGCTTGTTATCATCAATACGCATAACTTGTGTGAATATTAAACTTCAATCGCGTCGATGAGCTCCCATTTCCCGCGCCAAATTTACAAGCAAAATTTGAGACTAAAGGGTTGTCTTCGCGCTCGAAAAGTTAATTCTCGCGAGCGTTCCAGAATTCTCATCTCGAATGTCGTGGGATCGTTTGTCTTCATTTTTTGCATTCTTAAATTCATCGTTTCCCCTCATATTTATTTACTCCGTATTTTTGTCATGTTTGGGGAAGCGTATTGTGTACATTGCAACGATGTGTTTTTATTCATGTCAGTTCGAGACCATTGATGATGGTGTACTGAGTAAGACAGCCGAGCAGTTGGTGGAAGCGATTGAGAGATCCAACGCCAGACCGATGGTAACGGGGAAAGCCTTGCATCGCGAGGAAAAATATGATGTTATATTTTGAGAATTCCTTGGGAAATTTCGTCGCCTACACTAGAGGAGTGTGTCAGGCAGTATAAGGAGCGCGTGATTTTCTCGGGTGAATTCAAAGCTGAAATATTTCACTCCGGCGTAGTAGAGTTTTAGTCTGGAACTTTAACAATGTTGGTACAGTGATGAAGCATTATGTAGTGCTGAGTAGGCCGAATCCCAGTATAATCGTAGTGAATAGAAGTAGTAGGTTTATGAATGCAACTTATATAACTAGAACCTTATATATACGTGCCTTAGCGTAGCGCTAAAATGCCACAGCTGTCACTATTTGTAAAGCAGGGACAATCTCCACGTTATACACAAATGTGAATATCAGTAGTAGGAGTGTGAAAATTGACTCAGGAGCGACTGATAAAATTAGGAAAAATCGAATGACTCACATTTTTTTGTGTTGGACAATTTATCCACTGCGTTAGTTGACGACTGAATAGTGTAGATGTGATATTCAAGTTGCAGTAAAAACAAGTTTGTCAACTTGTAAGGAGCATATGCGTGAATTCGTTTCAGTTGATTCACGGTGCGGGCAGTTTTGGTCATTTCCAAGCAAAAGACTATGCAGTGTCGAGGGGGAATAAGGAGTTGTCGGGAAAACCCGAGGGGGGATGTACGATGATGAGGTCTCTGGGACGATTCTCGGCGGGTGTAATTTTTCCTGCAAAATTATAACTACTGATAGGATTGAGCATTTTTCAGAAGATTCGGAATGTGAGATGTTATTGCTTTCATGTGAGTTCTACGAAGTCGAGATTTGTTCGAGTAAATTCCGAGTAGAATTCAAATAGAACCGATTTCTGAAAAAGCATTGGAGTTTTTTCCAGTGATATGAAAAACTCATTTCACTTTACGAAAAAGCACGAGAGCAGTGAACAACGCGTGAAACACGTGATATGGGGTTACTTGCCCGGTTTGATTTTGTGAAGCGTTTTAAATTCACTTCATATTGCGAATATCGCGTAATTGGTAGTATAGCGCTACTTCGCGTGAAACTCATGAAACTATATTCAATAAAGTTTCACAAGTAAGAAAACAATGAAGTTGATTGTTTTCTGTCATTTTCAGCCGCCTATGCGATGTCGAGATTTCTATCGAAGGGATTTGTGGCGACTCGAGCGAGCGTTGGTCGTTTAAACAGTATGGTGGTAGATGTACTGGTTAATCACGGCTTGAAAGCAGTAGGAGTGGGTGAGAAATAATTTTGTGGCGCGCGACATGGGATGCTGGTGATTTTTCAGGAAGTTGTGGATACCTCTGGACCAGTGATAAGAAGCTGCCGTGGTTTACTATGTGTGGACAGGTGGGCAGATGATGAAGATTTCGCGCGCCACGAAATTGCGTGAGTCAGGTTTTGTATGACGGTTTGAGCGGTTTGCTCAACTCTGGGATCATCCCGGTGATGCACGGCGACTGCGTGCTTGACGAAAAACAGGTTTGCACTATTTTATCGGGCGACACGATTTTCTATTGGATGTGTCGGGCGTTTAAACCCTCGAGAGGAATCTTCTTGACAGATGTAAGATGTATGTTAGATGCGTGTTGATGGAATTTTGGTATGGCAGGTCGCGGGTATTTATGACAAACCACCTAATGAGGAGGGAGCTAAGTTGATACCGAGAATCTCGGCTAGGGGAGATGCGAAGTCGAATATCAAAACATGTGAGTATTTCAGCGGGAAGTACGGGTTAATGCAACCTGATCGCGCGTGAATTGCGCGCGCAGTGAGTACTGTCTTGTGCGTCCACGTATGGGAGTTGGAGAAGGAATGGTATCAGGAATTGATGGTTTGGTGGTTTTTTGACATGTTTGTTCGAAAGCTATTTTCTTGTAGGCGTACCTGCTCATGATGTCACGGGTGGCATTGAGACAAAGCTGGCTTCTGCAGTGGAAGTTGCTAAAGACTTGGGAATACCAGTTTATATAGTAAGATCGCTTGTTACTATCCGAGAGGTCGCGGGTTCAATTCCTGGTGAGTGCATTTTCAGGTACAAGCTGGCACTAAGAGCGCCCTTGAAGCGATGGAGGGACGTGAACCGGAGATATGCACGGTTGTTGTTCCTTAAATATAAGTTAGGTTTCTTTGCAGTGCGTGAATGCGAAAAGATATTTTGCGTTGGAACACATCCTGGGATAGATTCATGTGAAATATTCACTTAGGAACTCGGTGATTGTCTTATGTCGTTACCCTCGGAGGTGTGTTCAATTGACTTTTCATGATATTCAATCGCAGTAGTGAATTCAACGTGTAGAACTTGGCCATGGGACGCTGTTGGTGGAGAGAACTATTGGAAACCCTGCCACGAGTTTTGTCACGGGGGTGTCTTTCATAGGTTGAGGAATAAGTAGCGCTTTTATGAACAGTTATTATCACATGTCCCAACGCATAGTGTAGAGCTCCTTGTAGAGTTTCACGCCACATTCTTTGTACCGTTGTGTCTCGTAATGATTTTAACTGTCGATGAACCTGATATTAAAAGTACTGTAGAAATCGTCAAAGACTCTGTTGAGCCCGATCAGCTGGACAAGGCCCTGATCTGTTGTGTACCCAAGATGGATGAGAAGCCAATAAGTGTGAATCTATTGGGCGCTATTAAAAGGCGTGCAGTTGAGGATTGTGATCAGCTGAGTTGTGATGAATCCAATAGCGATCATGAGCCACCGGCTCCTAGGTAGGATGAGTTTCTGTTATCGTGGTATATCGTTTTCATCAGAAACCGTCGTCCACGATCGGAGTCGTCGAATTCATCAGGAAGTACCTTTCGTTCAACGAAGCGTTGTTGTCAACGTAGCAATGCCGATTCTATTACTTCTGAGGACTGCGAGATTGATGAGGATCTCCGAACTAGGCTCCTGTATGAGGGCGATTGTGTTGCCTACACCAGTGGTCAGCATCTTTGTATTGCTAACCGACTTGAACGTGCGAGAGATGAAGTTTTTGATAATGATATTCAGTTGACAAGCATATACTATTCATAGCTCACCCAAGGGCTATGAAACCTCGGTTTCTGCTGTAACCTTTTTTCATGTCATTCAAAGTGTGTTGAGGAATGGCCTCAAATCCATATCATCGCATTTCAACAGACTTTCGACGACCTTGTATTACCAGTAGATCGTATAAGATCATTTGTACTATTACTTAGCAGTAAAGTTCACTTATGTTTTCTCCCCACACATCTTGTGTTCAGTTGTGTCACTTGTCTATCGCACTGTTGTGATGTTGGGGTGTTCAGAGTTGCCCTTTTGATGTTCTGCATAGTTTACCTCGGTATTATTGCTGACGTGATTCGATGTGTCTAAAGATCGCTTCCCAATTTGTATGCTTGAACGGTTGACTATTGACGGGCTGTTTCTCCGTGCTATCGTTGATCTGATGGGTCTTGGCTATTTGGATAGGCCTTATGGTGTGGAAAAAGCAGTTGCTGAGGATAGAGGTGGATGACTTATGTCACTTCGAGCATGAATCTTCCACTAGAGACATTTGTTCAGCTGTGATTTTACGGAAGAGCTGTTTCTGCGGTAAGCTTGGCGTTCTGTGATAGAATCTTGGGCAGTCTGATTTAGATACTAATATAGTCTATGTGCCTACCTAGCTGGCAAACTACCCTGACTTCACAGGGAGAGGTGGGTCGAAAAGGGTGTGCGACGTTTTTCTATCGGACGTTGTAAACACAGTCGGTGTGTTCGATAGACCTCTCCTGAGCTTCCAGAGCGCTCCCCGGATTAAATTTCACATGTAGAACTCGATCCTGGAAGCGTGCTTGTAACTAAGAAGAGGTTGATTGAACATCCCGTGTGATTCGCGTTATCACACAGGATTGCTATTTTCTCGTTTTCAATTATCCACTGATGGCGGTTATTTTGCCACTACTACAGTGATAGAACAAAAAGTGGCCATCAGCAGAAGAGTTTGGAACCACAGTGCCGGTAAACTCCCTGTGGCGCCGATGGCCCTGCAAAAATTGGCGGAAACTAGCCAGTTTCACGTGTTTTGGACGCGCGTGACGCGCGGCGCGTCATCAGCCCTGATCATTGTCTTTATGGTACAAACTATAGCTGAGGCGTTATCGCTTCATCCGCGACCTCCTGATTGGGGTAGATTATTCGCCAGCAGACTCCCGAATTATATGAATATGCGGAGCATGGGCAATGAGATGCGTTCGAGCCATCTTCCCTGCGGACGCTGGGGATCTCAACGGGGCTAGTGCAACTTATGATATGGACACTATCGATATGATATGGATATGTGTGACACGATGTGTGTCACAAGATATGTGTGACACGATGTGTGTCACAAGATATGTGTCGCACGAGATGCTTGCTAATATAAGGTAAGCGACTCTTTACTGTGTCATCTTGGAGTCTACCAACGACGGCGCAGAATGGATAGCTATGTTGGCTCGTCAGAGGAAGGTTTGAGAATGTGGCGTCGATACGTTTCCTCAGCTATTCGACGATGTGGAGTGCATATGAGTATATTAAGTGGCGTAATAAGTGCAGCGGGAGTGTGGAGCTAGAATTCAACAAGTTGGCACCTTTTACTGACCGACGCCCACCGCGTGCTCGGGTTCTCCCGTCTAGGCGACCTATTGCCATTCTCAACATTACAACAACGATCTTGATGACTGCCTCTTTACGCTCTTCTGTGACTTTGTATGCTTTCCGACCCCCTCGGGGTCGAGCAACATAGCTGCGAGCCTTAGCAATGCGGTAGGCTGTCGCAGGTTTGACGTAGTATTCTTGTGCTACACGCTTATGCCACGTCTAGGCATAGTGATGATTCGCTGACCAGTGGATTCCTGAATCCGAGGCTCGCCATGTACTGGCTGAAACTCTCAAACAGAACACTGCATCGACAGATTGTCGACGACCATTGCTGTACTGCGTTGTCTAATTGCCCAGTACTCGCATTCAGAGTTACTATCAATATACACCTAAGCGTGGCCTGCCGCGCCAGCATAGTGCTGGCGGAATAAGCTGGTCCTCGGAAATTTCGAAATTTCGTAGCGTGTGAGAACTCATGACCTTTCACTTGACTCACTGTAAAATTCCACAACAGTATAATACGCAAGTCTTCCTCGTTCAGGTCACGGCTTCTTATAAGTGGAACTACTTTCGCTGTGTACTGACGTTGTATCAGCTCGGCCACACTCAACTCAACTCTAGGAAGGAGTTATGGGGTTCCTAGGGGAGATTGCAGCCCACCTGGTAGAAGTAATTTCGTGGCGATTGATCAGATACTGTGTGATTCAGCAAGGAAGGATAAGTGGACCATTCTCCCTGTACGGCGCTTCTCTTTTGACCAGGGTGGTAAGTAGGACTGCTGCCTATCTCCATGTGTTGATATTTATACCACCATTCACCAAGTCCATTTTCGGGCGCGCGCTAAATCAATCGTGCGATATCCCGTTGTCAATCATGATCTTCGAAGTACATTAGGTTTCAGAGTTGGAGAACGAGGAGGTGATAATGAAAGCCAGAGGATGGGTATGTTATTTGCATGAGGTTATGTTGACCGGCAAAGAAATGAAATATGTGATTTATATTTTTTCTGTTAGTGATATATATTACGTTTAATTGAAATTGTAGTGGAAAATCGAAATTTTAGCAGTGGTAGTAGTGATGGGGTCAGCAGGAAAAGTTTTTCCTCGTCCGAGTGAAAAATCTTACTTTTTCGTGAGAAGTTGTTGACGTTGATCCGTAGGCGACGATAGTATTCAGAGATGGTTTTTGGAAAATTTAAAAATGAATATATGTTCTGTTTTGTGCATCATATATGTACATTGTACACTATAAGTTATAGTCTATAACTCGGGTGTATGTGGCTGTACTGAAAGCACTGAAATTTTGTAGACTCTGTGCGAACTGGCAGATCCTCTATTGTTTATTATGTGAGACGTGTGTTTCACATGAGTTCTTTTATACCATGGGTAACCAAATTGATGTCGAATTGGTAGCAGTGGTCGCTTTATGCAGTTTATACAATGGAGTTCCACCCGTGATATGAGAAACACTAGTGGAAAGTATATTGCACGACTACTGAATATCGCGTTTTTCACACAGTATTACGCCACTTCACGTAAAACGGGTGGAACTCCATTTTTTGATGACCATAACAGACAATCCGATTACAATAGGATGAGTCGTGGTGGGCTCGAACGGCATTCCAGTGAAGGTAGTGAAGAGTTGAGGGGGACCAACAAATCTCAAAGGCTGATTCTCTTGTGTTGGTTTTTGGTCGACTTAATTGAACACATCATCGATAGGTGAGTTTCACCCGCGATGTGAAAAAGGCATTTCATATTCGGCGAGGCGAAAAATACTAGTTCGCGTTGTACGAGTGAAAATCCTATGTGTGATTATGAATGTGGACGTGGCGGGAATTGTATTACGGTTGAAGACAGTTCATCTGAACTGTTGAAAGGGAGAGAGTTATGGTACGATTATCAAAAAAATACGTGGAGAATAATGAGACCGTTTGGGAAATCTCAAATTTACTCAAATTATTTTGTCACAATTTTTGGTATGGGCTTTCGCGAAATATTCGTTAATGTTTATATGCGAAGTGATTTTGGTTTCAATGTTGTATACTCAGTCGAAAGTAATACTAGATGTTGTGGAGGTCGTTGAGAACTAGCGGCCAGCGATTGGCTAAGTGGACAGATCAGTATGAACTGATATATGGGGAGCGGGGAACCTCGACAGAATAGCTGGTAATTATCGATCGATATAATGTGTACATCGGTCATGGTCTTTCGCTGAGTCTGCGGCTACTTTCCTGGGCTGTGACTCGTCCGTCTACAGGGAATGATGGAAATAGTTGTGATATTCGTACTACCTTGGTGGTGTGATCAACTTTATTTTATGGCGTACGTAATGGGAGTGCACGATCAGTGTGTGAGTATTATATGAATGCTGAGGACTCCTCAGTGAGGAGTCTCGGGGACTTAGTATGGACGGAAGCATCTGGTGCGAGAAAAGATGATGTCGTGAAAAATAAAAATAAGAATAGGCAAATTTATGTTTGAATTTATTGCATTTCCACCCGTGATATGAAGCAGCACCGAAATTTCGTTTTGTGCGAGTGACCAGAATATAATTATTGTTGTCAATCCGTAACTCCTGATGCGGGGCATTCAGCAGAAGTTGGCGTCGGTTCACCTCCGACGTTTCCCGATTACTTTTTTACTGGAAAGAAGAATATGTAATACTTTATATGTTAAACATGAGTAGTGATCGAATTTGTTTCTTTGAGCGGAGCGGAGCGATGTTTTTTGTGGTGATTTTGGCCAGACTTCTACTAGGCGGGAGTGTAGCTGAATTCCCTCAGATTAGTAATGAAGACGATTACGACCTGAGGGGAGAAGGAAGGGACGGAGATCATCGCAGCGGTCTATGGGGAGTATATACTGGTGCTTGTTTAGAAGTGTAATATTGGATATGATCATCTGAACACTGGAGTGGAATATATATAGAAAAAATGAGAAGCTCGTAAACGGCTCTATATGGCAAGTTTTGGGTTTATTGAATGGGAAACTCATGTTTAGTTTCCTCAGCTGCTGAGCTTGGGAGTTTTATACACGGCTTGAAATACAAGTGTAAGTCATCTTGTAGCCAACGAGTGAGAATCCATAAAGCTCCTCATGGTCATCAACATGCCCGGTAGTTGATTGTAATTCCGCAACGGCTATACAATAGCGCTGTTGATGGTTTGACGTTGGTAGCGGTTGCATTTTTGGAGAAGATTCTCTTAGGGAGATCTTGGAGTGGGTGAGTGTCTAGGCGGCGGCGGCTTGGGGTGATTGGAGATTATGCTGTCTGTTCAAATCGGTATGGTATTGTTGGTGACATGAAAAGAAGTGTATTCACTTGTTGTTTTCGGCAAGTAGTGTATTAAGGTTTCTAACAAGACTGTTGGTGCTTATAGTTGTTAAATAGGGCGACCCAATGTGTGGTGGTGATAGTAGGGCTTTGTTCGTTATGGAGGATGAAGCCGCCGCCGACACCACCGACGCGGCCGGTGGTGCCCAGAGTGCTGACCAAGCCAAGGAGAGCACCTCCACTGGGGAATCAGCAGAGCAAACGGCGGCACCTACAGGGCACCCCGGGGCTAGCCCCATGGGGCCGCGTTTGAATATGCCGAGGAAATTCGAGAGGCGTCATAAACTGTCTGTTCGTACTGAGAGGTCGGAGTCGTCGATACCATTGGGTTCACCGACCGGAAGTGCTCCGGCGCATTCTTCTAAAGCGCACAAAACTCGCACTAAAACCAGGCCACCACGACAGGAGTATCACTACCCTTTCAAGTGAGTGACCTGAACTAATAATGGTTGTCGTTGTTATCTATATTGTTGTTGTGCAGGTGGTATGATGACAGTGTTAGCTTCACGAGAGGCACTTCGTTTGCGGTACGGAATTTCCAACATCGAAGTCTGATGGAATCACTATGCAATCGGCGGCGTGAGTCGGTCGTCACTTTACATTTACTCAATTACCGCTCAGCTGTTCCAACGCCTGATGTTGTTAACCGCGATAAAACGAGGAGATATGTGATCGAGCGGGTCGAGGATAGCAAACTACAGCTGGACCCTGAGGTCTTCGAGGATTGGCCTCATCTGAGATCCCATGACACTCCAGTGAGCTCATCTGCCCTCACCTCGTTAAGGAGGATGTCGTGTTAGGTTATGCTTCGTCCCGCAGTGGAGGAGACTGGCCTTGCGCAAGACTTCACTGAAGAAGTGAGTTGTCGAGATGGTTGAAGTAGTTTAGTTGTGTTCCTTCCAGATTACCATTGGCGTGATGCTCACTGGTGCATGGGGCCCCGCGTCAGGTATACATAATGTCGTCTTGGGAGTGAACGACCATCTTGAACAAAGATTCAGTATGTTGAGATGAGTGGTTGTGAGATGAGAGATGTGATTTCAGAGAAGTATCGTCTGCTGGGCTTCATGGACGGCCCGAGCGGGTTCGCTAGTGGGAACTTCCTTGAGCTGAATGCGATGCCAAACTTGAGTAGTTATGCTAATCAAGGTGGATCAGATCTATTACGGTAAGGAGTGGATATGAAAATATTGTTAAGTTCAAAGGGTAGAAGTTTGGACGTGCCGGGGTTTGAACCCGGGGCCTTCTGCATGCAAAGCAGACGTGATACCACTACACCACACGCCCATATATTTTATTATCCTATCTCACCTCGTGGTTTATTCTGATGTGCGTTTCGTCATATCCACAGTTACGGTAGCCTCCGTGCCATGGATGAGGGCGACTTCAAAGAGATACATGCGCTTTGCCGCGAATACGGTCTGCATGGGCTCGTCGTTGCTGGCGGCCCAGCCGAAGTCAGTCACGGGTACAGAACTTGTTGATGCATTCCTATCTCAGATTTCCCATGTATCGCAGCTCGTGTGTTATTTCGAATCGGTCCCGGAGGCTGAGAGGGTGTCGATAATTTCGGTATTCCAATCACCCAATTGCAACGTGAGTGTAGATGCAGTGAATATGCGAGTTGCTGGCAATAAGAAAATTTTGGCCGTATTTTTCGTGCACTTTTATCAATAATCATGTGTAGCTTTTCATAATGAGAAAGCTCCTGAGCTCATCTCATATCAGTGTGCGAATATATGATGGCTTTCTCAACTGAGCTCGTAAGTTCCCTCACTACATGAAGGAAATCCACACACGATTTTGGTTAGAAGTGTACAAAAAGCAACGACAATTTCCCCAAAAATTTCCTCAGAATTTCCATATTTCTACCAACACATGTAGTTGGCAATGTGAAATATATATTCTAACACTATAAGCAACTCTTTGTAGGTCTACGTGCCCAAATGGCTGCCCATTACTCTCGGTTTCGATTCAGCGATGACGGTAACAGCAAGTGAGTGAAAGCGGGATAACTCATTAGCCGTCTTTTAGGTCAGCTGTGAATTTGCTGGCAACTTGGCAATGGATGGTCTCTCATCTGGAAGGCATATCGATTATCATTTCATTCGGTGTGGTTCGAGTACAGCGACACTGGAGGTGGCCCTTCAAGTGAGTTGGCCTCTATACATCTCAGAAATCGATTCATCTATCGTTAAATTAATGCCCCTAGTCGTGATTATGATTTCTTTGCCCGCTCAAGTGCTGACGTTAACCGCCGAATAGATTTCTGTAAGGTCTCATTTCATTAGAGTAATTAGCAGCGTGGGAAAATATGCAGTTGGCCGACCACGTGGGTTGGTGACAAAAAAAATTGAGGAAATTTCGGTAAAATCCTATATTCTTAGTTTCTGTATACAAATACGCCAATCCGTATATAAACTCCTCTGATTGGTGAAGAAACTCCCGAGCTCAGCTGTGGAAAGCGAACATATATACCAACACTGATAATAAGTAAATTTATGGTCGTGTACCATCCACACGAGTAGTTTATCATTTCTCCATCAACCCAACATTGAATGTTTCAAGAAGCGTTGCTTTTTGCATTGCATTTGTTTTCTAGGTGCGGCCGACTTATACGATTCTAGCTGAGGACTTGACTCAGTGTGGTCCCGATGGACGCGTGAAAACTCTGAGAAGTTTGGTTAAGACTGTTGCCAATTTGATGATAACACGTTACCAAATGCACCGACTCCGAAGCGGCACGGTGAGCTGATGACAAACTGCTAAGGAAGAGATTTCGAATTGTGACGGTCTTCAGATTCTCATATCTGATGGATTTTATGATTTCCTACCGCACTTCGCCGAACTCGAGGTAAGCCCTTGAAAGGCTACCTACTAATCAGTTTCCTGTTTCAGCGTGAATGCCGTCAACTTCAACAGAATTGTTCGGATATCGACAAGCCGCCCTCAATCGAGGATGCTCTCCGACTGTAAGCCTTTTGTTAGATTGTCGTAGGAGTGGTATCATTGGAGTTCCACCCGATATATGGAAAACACAAGTGAAAAATATATTTTACGACTACTACTTTTTACCGCGAATATCGATTTTTTTCACAGAGTATTACGCCACTTCACGTAAAGCGGGTAAAACTCCATTATAATACGACTCTTGTTGTCGTCATCAGTTTATCTCCACCGTGTTTGGACCTCTTCGTACAGCTGCCAAGGTCTGACCAGGATCGTCTCGTGAAGGTAAGAATTAGGATACTGTACATGCATTCGCGTCTTTGAGTGTTTTATTGAAATGCCTGATGCGTGACACTCAGCTGGTGGCTTTCCCACAACTTGGTGAAGACGTGTTAAAATATATGTTCGCTTTCCTCAGCAGCTGAGCTCAGGAGGTTCTCTCGTTGATTATAGAAGTTTACATACGAACTAGGGTAGAAGTGTACAGAAACCAAGGGGGATTCCTCAGAATTTCTGTATTGTCAACAACACATGTAGTGAATATTTTGAATTTTGTAGACCCTTACCATAATTATTGGAAATTGTTGAATAATGATTGTAGGCCTACGATAAGGAAGGGAAGCCGATAGAGGTGGGGACCGAACCAGAAAGGCTACTTGCTATGCTCGTGATGGAATATATACGTAAGCCACTTTTGAGATTTTAATAATCAATACCATGAAAATGCCGCACAGGTGTTATGAACGAGGGTATTCACAGACGAAATGCAGCTAAAGATATATGTGGCGGAAATTCTGGGTGAGTGAGAAAAAAATATGCAAAAATTGTGGATGATGGAATTTCAGGCCGGGCTCACAAGGAGGCAGCTCGCTAGCTGGCACTGAGAGCTATGATGAGGATTCTATTCAAGATATGGAGGAGGAAGTGAGTGGGAAGGCGGAGCGAAGCGTTGCATGTTTCGCATATATTCATCGTGACGGTGTTTTTAACGTAGACTTTCTTGTGTTGTTACCACTACTATTTCGGTGGAGCGGCATGAGAGGAAATGATTATATTTACTCTCACTAAGAGTGCGTCATTTGTATTATTGTTTTTTGAATTTTAAATTCGACACTTTGTTATTCGTAGAGTAGGATCGCTATTCAGTGGTGGAATATTCGTTTTGATCCCC
This sequence comes from Perkinsus marinus ATCC 50983, assembly GCF_000006405.1. Lineage (NCBI taxonomy): Eukaryota > Perkinsozoa > Perkinsida > Perkinsidae > Perkinsus > Perkinsus marinus. The sequence goes on from NW_003205746.1 coordinate 150,635, forward strand.
TCAGCTGAGCTCAGGAGTTCACAACGCAAAAATAATGAAAAATTTACGCACGATTTCGGGTAGAAATGTGAAAAAACCAACAAGAATTTTCTCAGGAATGTGTTCCTATTGTAATCCTATAGGATCATTTGTGGTATTTTTCAGTTCCCCACACCGTGTTTGAGAGTGCACTATCTCGGCCAAGAAGCACGGTGCCCTCTTCCGAGCAAATTCGATTGCCAATTTGGATGGGCATTAGGCCAGGCTGCAGCAGCGTTGGCAATAGCACCGAGGGGAAGGTGAGGAGAGAATCAGTTTGTTTTATTTCCTCACCTAATCTTGGGAGTTTTCTCGTTAATGAAGAAATGTTCAAAAAAACTAACAAGAATTTCCCAAAATTTTCTCAAGATTTTCATATTGTCACCAACACAAGTGTGAATATTTTCCCACAGTGAAAAACCTAAAATGAAAAAATGAAATTTTCATTTTATTTTTTAAACTTATTTGTTTTCATACCGTAAATCAGGTATAACGGCTACGTGGCAGTTGTGACAGATTTGCTCGAAGACACTTCTAAGTGGGGTATCGGCGGGATTCCGCTAGCTCCCCTCCTCCGAAAGTAAGAATCTCCTATAGATGAAATGGAGCCTACAGTTGAAATACTTGATTACTCACAAACTTTGGTTTTTTTTTCGGGAAATTTTGCGGATAAATTCATCCGATTTGAAGTTTTCAGAAGAGAACAATCGATTCGTTGGAAAGTTTTTTTTCCTTTTTTTGAGGATTTTTCGTCAGGCAAAAAGATCCGGAATTGATCCCTATACCGGCAATCGCTGAAAACAAGGAAGCAGTTTATCGGGCTAATCAGAAACTGAAGAGAGAGGCTAAAGTCCTGCTGGTGTCCAAAAGGGAGATTTGTGTAAGTTTTGGTATTTACTTTCTCGGCTATCGAAGGCTCGTGTGTGAGATTTAATGGAGTTTTACGTCCATGTGAAAAACGCGATATGAAATGAAGTGAAAGCACCTTGCGAATGGCACCGGACAAATCACTCCGTATCACGTGAAAAACATCGCGAGTTTTGCTACACGTTATTCACTGCTCTTTTGCGTTTTTCGTGAAGTGAAATGTGAAATATGCTTCTCATATCACGGGTGAAACTTCGATGTTAGAGTAATGCATGTTCGCTTGCCTCAGCTGAGCTCAGAAGTTTCCTCATTATCAAAATTTACACGCGTATTAGGGTAGGAGTGGACAGAAACCAAGAAGAATTTTCCAGGAATTTTCATATTGTCACCAACACGTGTAGTTGATCATGTACACAGTGTTTACGACTGAGCACACTCTAGTTACCGAAGTGGAACAACGGTGATGCACTTACTTGTGAGAAATTCCAACTTTCGATGGTTATGAAGGGACGTATGCATTTTTTTCAGACTAGAGATGATCATGTGATGAACATCTACAACAGATTGAGAATTGGCGACATGTAAGTTGCAGTGTTGGAGGAATATATGTTTTTGGTTTCCTCAGCTGATCTCGGGAGTTTGCTCGCTAATTATGGAAGTTCGGGCGCGAATGTTCACAAACTAACAAGAAATTTCTAAAATTTCCTCGGGAATTCCATAATACATGTACATGTGCATATTGATCGTGTGGAGCTGGCCATGCTTCCTTGCTCAGGATGGCTACACATAGCCGCCAGCCGGGACCATATCAGTTCGAGGGCCCGTTGTCGAAGAGTTTGACTATATCCTTATTAGCAGCTTATATACCACCTGAGGGTAAGAAGAAAAAAATTTGTCGGCTTTGTAATTCCGCACGCTACGATGGTTACAATGCGTGGAGGGGTAAAGAGATCTCTGTTATGAACTAGTTAAAGAAAATATGAATAATTACGTATTTACAATGCGGTGTGGGAAAACAGACACATGGTGACATTTGTGGAAACTCTGGGGAGGAAATTTTCGTTGATTTTTATGAACTTGTACTCGAATTTGTTAGTTAACTTTGATAATTAGTGAGGAAACTTCAGCACTCAGTTGAGGAAAGCGAACTTTTATTCCAACACTGGAGTTTCACCACCCTAGTGATATGAAAAACACTAATGAAAAATATTTTCCACGACTACTGCATACCGTGAATTTCGCGTTTTTCACCAAATTTTATACCACTTCACGTAAAACGGGTAAAACTTCAATGTGTAATTGGGGTAGTTAGATAATCTCGCTACTCACGGGAAAGGCCCCTGACTGTCCCGAAGCAGTCTCGCATTGATTGAGCAACGATTTGCATTCCAACTTATGTGTTAGTGGACATGTAACGTGTGTGAATGAGATCGGTACTTGTTGAATTTCACTGTGTGGTTTGATAGCAGCAACAGGTCCATCGCGGGTGTGTAGGTTCCTTATAAATCGGAAATGAATCTGTGAAAAATTTGTAATTAGAAGTATTTTGGCCTTGACATTTTTCATCGTTTTCGCTCATCCGAGTCGACTGAGACACTTGAAACGAATCTTGCTATCCTCAGAAAGTATCATGTGGATTTTAGATATAATTACAAGACTAGAAGCATTGCCCTGTGTACCCCCGGGAACGCCAACACGGAAAACATTCTTTCACATAACTTCTCGCAGTGGCCTTCTCGCAGGTGAATCTACTGCCCGGCTCACACTCGAGCGTTATTGTTCATTATCGTTCAGGAGTTTTAAGTGCTTGAACATAAGCATAGAAACTCACATGGGAATTCGGATGAAAGTATACAGAAAAATTTCCGAAAATTTTCTCAGAATTTTGATACTGTCATGACTACGTGCATATTTTCTCTCACGTTGGCAACAGCATTTATTGGACAACAAAACGTGATTTCTTCATTTTGAAGTTTCCGAGCTAACGCAGGTGGCCACAGGTACACGAACTGGTATAATATCACTACCGTGGAGATACGGTGGGTTGTCCCCACTACAGGAAGAGAGGCTCGGGTAAAGTCTTCGTGTCAGTGTTGGAATATATGCTCGCTTTCCTCGCCTGAGTTTAGGAGTTTTCTCAATTCGGGTAGAAGTGTACAGGAACCGGAAAGAAATTCGCAAAATTTCCTCAGAATTTTCATATTGTCACCGACATATGTGAGTGACCATATGTATTTCTTAACATTGTTCGGAATGAAGAATCAACGCCATTCATCGTGGAATAGATCAGAATATTAGTTGCTAATTAGTTTTTGACAATTCTGGAGTAGACTAGACAACTTGCTTGGGTGTACGTTGGAGTTTCACGACCCGTTTTACGTGAAGTGGCGTAGTAAAACTCGGTGAAAAACGCGATATTCGCGGTGATATGCAGTAGTCGTGAAATGTGTTTTTCACTAGTGTTCTTCATATCACTAGGGTGCATTACTTTACATCGCGGTTTTCTTTGCTCTATATGATCGCGACAGTAGTTCCATAGTGATACTCATTGACGAGAATGATCCTGTTACGCCGGTGAAGTTGTCGCTCACAATTTTATCTGTCATTCTAGTCTCGAATTTGTGAGTGCGCCAAACAATGGAGTTTCACCCGTTTTACGTGGAGTGGCGTAAAACGCAATATCTGCGCCTTGCAATAGTCGTGAAATATGTTTCTCGTGTTTTTCATATCACTAGGGTGAAACTCTAATGTATCCGACTTGACTTAATTTTTTCACTCGACAAGATACAAACCCCTCCTGCCAAGATCGCTCACAAGCGGTTTCTGTGTTGTCACCGATCGTCACCAAGAATCAACACCGAGACGGGCCTCCATATCACTACTTAGGTTGGCTTTCCCTCATACGTAAGTGTAGTAGCTTCCGTTTTGTTCGTTACCCTTTTTTAAGGTGCGATGTGTCGGCGGTGAGCATCGGCGCTCAGCGAGGAGGGGAAGTGCCAGGGGAGTTCGCCGCGGCAGGGAATGGTCATTCATCACCGCATTTCTCGCAAAGCAGAAAGGTGACGATGTGTTGTTGAGAAACTGTTTTAATAATTTTCCAGATTCGCTCTCAAACTGTCGCGGTGGCAGATTTGGATGTCACATTCCCTACTGAAAAAATAATCACATCTGTGAAGGAAGAGCAAAACGAAGGCGATGAAGGTAAGCTCGTCGCGGTTGACTTGGTATTAGAACTCGAACGCTGAATTTGTATAGAGCAGTTTTGGAATATGTTTGTTTTCTCAGCGGAGCTCAGGAGTTTCCCAGGCTACATTATGAAAATTTACACAAAATTCGAGATGTGAGAAAATTTACAAAAATTTTCCCGTTGTATTCATGAACAGTTGAGCATGTTCGTTACTCTGTAGTTCGTCTCAGACCGATCGGAATCATTGACTACTGAGGCGGAAGGCGGCTCGAGTATGATGAGGAAACACAGCTTATTCAGTTTGTAAGAGTCCCTACACGAGTGCAAGCCCATGGTGGACTCGTTTATAGATTCCACACCACTACTTTACGTATCGGTATCGTATTCTTGGGTCGTCAGTCACCTGGATGCCACAACATAGTTTGGGGGCTCAAGTCGTATGTGGATGCTCAGCCTGGAGGTCAACTCATTGGCATCGCCCTAGGGGCTTTGGGATTCGTAATTGACCATCAACCTCATCTGATCAGGCCGATCTTCAGAATCACTGTTGTCAGGTGAAAGGGTATACTGTGAATTTGGACTCGGATCAGTTGCTTTCGCTGTATCGTAACCAATCAGGACTAGACCTCCTGGGAAGAACTGATCTCACTTTAAGAACTACCGAAGATCTCATCGCGTGCGCACGTATGGTTTCATCATCATCATCGCCATGCATATCGTAGTTTTGTTTTTCTCGAGGTACTTGCCAGAAACTGTCTCTAGACGGTGTCGTGGTGGTTGGCGGTGTCGGCACTCATGCTGATTCTGCCCTACTCGCAGAGACGATGGCAAAAATGCAAGTCTCAACTAAAGTCATTGGAGTAAGTACGGTTCGGGAAAACGGCATTCAGATTTTCTTTCACCAGGTGCCAGCGTCTGTTGAAAATGACATACCTCTGGTAGAACAGACCCTGGGTTACGACACTGCATGTAAAGTGTTTTCTAATATCATTGGCAATATTGCAACGCTTGCAGCGAGCGGAACTCGCGAGTGGTAAGTATTGTCTTCAGAGAAAAGGGAGCTTTTGCTGGCTTTGTCTCAGGTACTTTATTCGTATATGTGGACGCTCAATGAGCCATATTGCCGCTGAATGCGCACTGCATGCTCATCCGAACTTGGTAAGGTGACGATCAATGAAGATTGTAACCCTGAAATCGGTGAATTCAACTTTGACAGTGTTGCGACTGACTTGCAAAATGATCAGCATCATGACAATGGGATCGATAAGAATATGACGATTCCTATGAACAGTTTGGTTTGCCCTGTTTTTGGGTAGCCGCGTACGCGAGGTCACCAATAATGACTGTCTAGCATACTATGAGTAGACCCAAAATGTGGGAATATGCACAAGATCGGCTACATGTGACAATACGAAAATTATGAGGGAATTTTGGCAAATTATTATCGGTAGACTTCTACCCCAAGTCGTATGTAAGCTTGTAAACTCGTATATTTCACCATGAAAGGCGCTCAAGCATGATGAACCAACAGAGAGATGCGTTTTTTCTATTTTAGTTTTTGATTTCTGAGGAAATTCGAGCCCGGAATATGAGCTTGCGCGATCTGATCAACTTAGTATGTGATGTGATTTTGAAGAGATGTCAGCAAGGAATGGACTACGGTGTGGTAAGATTCCGCATGGTCCTTACCCTCCACGCTATCTGTCACATTGGAGGTTCTTATTCCAGAGTCAGTCACAGACGCTCTCGACGAGTTGAAAGAACTTGAAGAAGAGGTTGAGAATCGACCGGGTCTGCCGTCTTGAGAAGTCTACCGTAGATACGATCGATGCACGCACAAGAACATAGGTTGTTGATGAATGCCTCTACTGGTGTGAAGCCAAGTACCATGCTCCATCGAAGTTTGTTTGAGACGCTGAGTCCGAGCGCTAGAGCCATGTAGGCTTTCGGTCTCTGCAGCGATGATGTGCATTAGTTTACTGCATTCGAATCAGTGTGGTGAAGTTTGCACATGGTCAACCACATGTGTTGGTGATAGGATGAAAATTCTGAGAAAATTTTGGGAAAATTTTCCTGGTTTCTGTACACTTCTAATGGAGTTCGTATATAAACTCATATGATTAGTGAACTAAGCTGAGGGGAGCGAACTCATACTCCCATTCCAACACTGGATCGAATATCCACGAAAGTTATACCTGATCAGTTTGTGGTCACTAATACGTCTCATAGGAGTAATCTTTACACTTCTTTGACAAGAATTGTGGCACATTTCGAGACTCTTACGTCGGCGGTCACTAAAATTTGAGAATATATGATTCTCTTTAGTCGCTCTGAGCTGATTCAAAATTCTCTGTCTGTGTGTTTTTACGATTACATTGGTAGGACATTGAGATGAATTTCTGTCGTGAAGTTCTTTTACTTTTTTGTGAAGTGAGTCGTTGATGAATTGCCAGGTACGACTCTCTACCTGATAGAATCCAATATGGTATATGGCAACAGTAAGTGAGCAACAGTTTCCTCGGTTGCTGAATGGCATCAGATACGTGGCAACGCCCCCTGGAAGCCAATACGAACTGCCCCATTTGGAATCTGAACTGTTACTCAAGTCGCTGGTGGCAATAGAGTTGCCCAGAAGACGGTGAGTTCGCGGATATCACAATCGCGAGGAAGAGAGTCGACTTTCAGACATCGGCTACTACAAGAGAATCCACTACTACCACGACTACTGGGAAACAGGACCATTGATCACTTCACAGATTGTTGCCATACTCACAGCTTGCATATCCAGGGTCGCAGCGCGATGCCTTCTAATTTTGACGCGGACCTGGGGTAACCGATGATTGTGATAGACCCGTGCGTAGGAGCTGCATTTGACTTTTATGTACACTATGGGCTATGGTGCGGGTGTTCTCATACACGCTGAGAAGGGAGGTCTTCTGGTTAGTGTTGAAGGACTCGATAAAGATGTCGCTGATTGGACAGTAGTTGGAGTAAGTCACGAATATTTCGCGGAAAATCGGAGTACGTTTTCTCCATGACAGATTCCTCTCGATTCGCTGGTTACGGTATCACTAGATGAGGACAATTCTGAATGTCATGTGAGTTTAGGAAAGAGAAGTGTCTGTGTGTAAACTGAGAACAGGTTCACATAAAACAGGAAGCTCTGCATGTGTTCGCGGATGTGCGTACAAACCACATCCCGAGAGTCTTATGCGACTTACCTGAACCCAGTAAACGACGCTTTGTGAATATCGGACCGGTGAGCGAGAGGTTGCAATAGGGAATATATGGACATTGCCTCTTAGTTACAATACAACATTCCTGAGGTCTCTCGTCAGTGCGTGAGATCTTTAAAGTTGCGCAACCTAGGAGGGCCACCAAGTAGCATCTCGCACGAAAGGAAGGTAAACTTAAATTCACTATTCCTGTCAAATGTTGTCAGAGCCAGTGTTGGAGTATACGTCCGCTTTTTTCAGCTAGGTTCAGGAATTTTCCTTACTAGTAACAGGAGTTTACATACGAATTTGTGTAGACGTGTACAAATCCCCTGATTTTTCTCGGAATTCCATATTGTTAACAACACATGTAGTTGTCCATATACATATCTCGCCCACACTGGTCAGATCTTGGTGAAATGTACATATTCCGATTTATCATCTCTCAGGGGTCTTCGGGCTCATCGGAAGCTATTAAAGCGGTACGCAAGAGTGCGCATAGATCGCATTCCAGACGGAAACATATCGATACAGCTTCTGAACCGCGAAGAGAGGAGTCCAGGTATTCCGCTATCTAGATACCCCATTATCGTGGTTGCTCAGGTCTGAGATCTACCGCCCCCCTGGGGCGCATTATCGAGTGGTGAAAGTAGATATCAGAGAAGTTACAGAAGCTGTGAAATCTGAGTAACCTTGTGATCATTTTTATATCGCAGAAAAGTATTTTCTTTTTGTCACTAGCGTTGAGTATATACCATAATGTGAATACTTCTCGATTTTCAATTTAGCTCTTCATCCCGGTACTGAACACAGAACTAATGATCAACGTGGGGCAATCGATTAAGAACCACACATCGCAGCTATCATTACAAACACTGTAGCAGCTGACAGTAATTATAACTTTGCAAACGAAGTTGAATAATGCTCGTACGAGAAACACCCTCCGGTGGATTGGAAAGCTGAACTACTACAGCCATATCTTGTTTTCCTTGATAAGTATCTGTTTTAAACCTGCTTTCCGAACGGATCTTCCCCGAAAGACCAACTTCACTATTTCTCGCAGTTGAGAAAAGATGCTCGCGATGCGCATTCTTTCTTCTGTGTTTGCATCGATCGACAGTTCATGCCTGGCCAGGAGAGACTGTTACGATACATGCGAGAGATAACATTATATTTTAATCTGGGTGGGGAAGCAAATGATGTTGATCGGTGACCAGAGCCGAAACGCTTTCATCAGCCACGCACTCAACGGATCGCCGTCAAGATGATAACTCGACTAGTGGTTCATAGAAAATCACTCCTATCGAATGGAGAATGGAGAAAAAGATATGAAGAATGAAAATGATAACTCATTCCGAGCCCAGGGCCATCAATGTTGTACGTATATACACCGACTACAGTATAGACAGCGATAGACGAATGTAGGCCTGTATTATAGGTCCACAAGACACCAGTCAAGACCGACCAATCACAGAAGGATCTGAAGACTGATAATTGTCTTGAAGTGCTTACGAACGCGGAGTCGCCATGAGGTTATATAAACCTCCGAATGGCTTCCTGTACGGTGCGAAGAGGGTTTATGGCACCACCTCCGACTCGTAGAGTTTGAGATGTGTCACTCTTGACCGGTTCCACTCCCAACAGTATCAAACGCTTTACCATGATCGGCTCCATGCTCATCGAAAGAAGGATAGCAGCGAGGCCAGCAACGAGCGGAGCTGCCACTGATGAGCCGCTGGATCTCTGCAGGGCACCATTTGCGTAACGACCGACGAGGGTTCTCGTCCCATAAGCAGCAACGTCAACCCTATCCCCCCAATTTGAATACTCGTGGAGAACATTCCGCTTCTTGTCATCATCCAGAAAGGCTACGCAGATACCGAATGGGCCACCGTACGAACAAGGAAAAATTTCACTGGCGTCGATACCAGCATTCCCAGCTGCAGATACGAATATTATATCATTCTCTTCTAGAAAGTAGAGGGCGTTCATTAACAGATATCTTGATTCCTGAGTTAGGTCATCGAGAGAAAATCCGAACGACATGGACACGATGTCAACCTCCAGATCGATTGCCATGTCTATAGCTTCCAGCACCCTAGAAAGGTCGAGCCTTCTCTTGATTGCTATTTGTAGTGGCACCAATGTTACATTAGGGGCGACCCCTGCCAAACCGACGGAATTGTTGCTCTTGGCGGCAAGGACTCTGCAGATGTGGGTCCCATGTTCAATAGGGTCCGTCAAAACAGACGAGTCAGTGACGAAGTTCCATCCCCCGTCCACAACGCCGCCGCTCCTCTTCTTTAGAGTGGCCTTCAAGGGGGCGAAATCTGGATCGGTCCAGTCAATGCCAAAATCGATAACGGCGACCTTGACAGCCCGTTGGACATGAGGGAGAAGGAGCTGCCATACTTCGCCCATTTTCATCCACTTCAGATGGCTTTGGAAGCGAGCATCGCGGTCGTTCACATGAAGGTCCTTGTCGTATTCGTCGCTGTCTGGTATACTGAAGATTTCGGCATATTGATCAATAGCGCATTCGGAACGCAGAGCTAGATTGCGGCTGGCTGAAGTCACGAAGCTGCAGAGAGCACCGCTATCGATGCTGGAAGCTGAAGTCTTGACCACTTGAGTATGGACGTACTCAAGACTGGTGATCTCAGTGGTATCCAGGAAAGTGACGATCTTTGGGTCGGGTGTGAGACCGGCATCCCTCAGCATTTCGGGCAGATGACGAACATCGACATAGTCAGCTCCGTGCTTGATGGAAATTAGAGTGGATCTCTCGGAATAGGCGAGAACGGCGAGCGACGCGAGATGAATGACATTGGGGAACATTTTTAGCCACTGCTGCTACCTAAGGAGACAATCGACCCGAGCGTTGGAGCAAAGTACAAAATCCAAGGCGGTTGTCTTCAGAGACAGAACGAAGCGGGTGAGACTTTTGCCCATTGTGCGTTTCGGCCAGCGGGTTCCTACTTTTTCTACGATATTGGGGATATTCGAAGAAACATCAGGTGAAAGCGGCACACAGTGAAGTAGTCGAAATAAGGTACAATCCAGGCTGTAAGCTTGAAGAAAAACGGGAGGGAGAACAAACAAAGAGCTCGGAAAAACAAACCGCGCCACGGAGTCCCTTGACAAATCGCCTTTGCCCCAAATCGCCGCTTGCTTCGAATTTCGGCCCGAGTCCTTAAATTTCGGTTACCCGCCTTAGGTCTTGGTGAGCATCCTTGGATTTTGACCATGTGTCTCGGATTTTGGGCGCCACGGCGCCACGCGCCGCTGAGTGGGACGCGGAGCGCCATAAAGAAGACTTCTACGGAATCACGCGGCGATGCCGAATCGCGAATGCAATTAAAAAGCACGAAGAGTTACTAGTCTTTGATCAAAGCCCTTGATCCGAGCTTGTGGAGAATCCCCTGTGTAATATTGCGCTGCTAGAGAGTAGACGGCGTAAGCTTCCGCCTACGGAGGAGGGGACACCGTGATATTGGGCTGATAGAGCGCGCGTCACATTTTTTCTACTCGAGGACGTCGCACCACAAGATGAACTTCTTCTGATGAAATAAAGTATAGGGATTCTGTCCACATTGAATGCGATATCTCACTTGATAAGGTCAGAACCAGTTGATGACTAGATTTCCGTGTTGCAGCTCAGTCATTGGCATAGACTAGGTAAACTAGGATATCGTAAGAAACTCTCACTCACTAATACTCAACATTATCGATGCACATGAATCATGGACATCAGACGTATGGTGTCTAGACCCTACTCCAGCCCATGTGATCAAAGAAATTTCCAGCAATACTCATCGCAAATCGTCTCATCAGATCTTCGCAATAGAATTTACAACACGCATGTCTCTATACAAGGCGTCGAAAAGTCTGTCTATATCCTCGAGTATCTCGACGTGGGCACCGCTTCGTGAAGATATTAGATGTACTGGCTCTAGGACTTGAGCCTTCCACAATAATGATCCTTGGGAAGAACGTATCGCTGACGCTGTGAGAACTGGTGGAGGACCTGTCGGAGGCCCTGTCGGAGGGCCTTCGGTGGATACCTTATCGCCCGAAACATCCAGAACTAGATCGCAATCTCCTTGCGTGATGCATCGTGAAGATGCAAGCTGCATCTGGGATGTTCCCGGTTCACCATCACAGTGGCTCAAAGCATTTTCGTTATCCATCGATTCATTTTGTGGGTGGAGCAGCAGCGGTAACGCACCGTTATCTACTATATGCTCCAAATCGTCTGGCAAATCCTCAAGATGTGGATCCTCAGCAGATCCCTCGATTGATTCAGACTCTTCAGAATTAGCGTCCTTCAATGAGTCGGCGTCCTGACACTCTGTGTACAACCTGGTCCGGCCTAGGCCCGTCTCTTGCAAGCCAACCAGGCTCTCTCTACTGGTAGACGTACCTTCCGTCGGTGAGGGTGACACAGTGAGTCGATCAACCATCGCATGTCCCGAACCCTGATTATCATCCAATAGTTCATTTGTGAATGTTGAAGTACTAGCGTCGTGCTGCTCCTTATGCGACAACTCAGTTGTTGTGCCTTCTGAACTTGCGAGTGGACTCGTAGGGATATCGCCAGACGCGACTATCGGGCTTGACTCGTGAGCCACGTACTCCTGAGTCTGCGTCTGTACTGGCTTTGTTGTGATTTCCTCCCTCAATGGAATACATTGCTTATCAACCACATCGCTCACGTTGCCAGCAAAATTAGTATTCTCCCTCCGACTGACTGTTATCTTTCTTGATGCTTGCCTGAGCTCAGAAGACCTCAATGACTGGCACCGTGCTAGCTGTTCTGCAACTGCAACTTTCCCACACCGTGTCCTAGCTCTAGCAGCAACCCCTCCCTTTATACAAAGTGACACATCTGATCGACGCTCTGCACGCCGCAACGCCAGAGGCTTATCATGCTCCAGTCTCGTTACACCTCGTTCATTACCCTTCATGGAAGGACTTAAGTTGAACAACAATGTTGTGGTCGGTGTAACTGAAATGTCTACGTGTGTTCAGCGTTATATTTCAGCCGACCACCTGAATGGAAAGCGAGGTTCTGTGGAAGGTCCACTTGATAGTCACTTGACGCCACGTCGTATGGGCATGGGCACTCGCACATGATAATCTTCCGTATCTATTCACTCGAATATTTAGTTGATAATAATAATTGAATTGGATGATTGATATCAATGATAATTGATCGCCTCTTCCTAATAAAAGATGATGGGTATAGAGGTTGAATATCGAAGCTTTCGAATCCACGCGACGGCTGATCCGAGATGAATTTGAAAAAGGTCATAAGTTGACGATCTCACCAGACACGAGCCAGAGAGGGATATGCTCTCCAAAGCTTCATAACTCTCCTTATCATGGAAATACCTCTTGCAAATGGCATCGAGGTCAATGAATACGTTCGCCCAAGTTCGAAGTGAAGCGACTCCACTGAGAGGTACCCTGAAGAGAAGCATTTTCTCCTCATCCCAGCGAGCGTTCGAAGCACGCCAACTGTGATAGAAGTGAGAACTCGGATATGCAGCTCAGTAAAGTCTTCAACCACTGCGCATACGGTGTTTACTGGGCACTTGTAGCATTCACGGTCCCTGCCTCGCTCTGCGGACCGCTGCGTGCTTTCTCACGGAATGCTGTGCTGCAGTTTACGCTGAACCTGCGGGGCTAGCACACTATGTGGCTCTAGACTTCGAGGCCTCAGCGAAGAGTGATTCTGACTGATTTCGAGGGTTAGCGAGCTCACCTGCGCTTTGCGGCTAGTCTAATAATCATTGATATCGTAATCGGCTGGTGGTCTGTAGCTCGTGAACTTTTACAGCTGATAATATTGCGTTCCAGGATCGGTCGGAGCTGCAAGGCATGTCCACGGACAATAACTGAAGGCCACTGACCTGTATCAGTATGGTTGGTAGCTTTGAAGGTAGGAGCATCCCAGTCGAATGAGTTAGGGAGGGATCCCCGCTTGCGAGACCACGATTGGCTTTCGGTGGATATGACACCAACGGTTTCTTGCCAGCCTTGCAGCCTTTGGGAGCCAATGAGAGCACGAAGGACCTGCGTCGTATGTGAGCATCGTCATACTTGTCGTATGAATGGATGTTGAATGCTCACCGCGAGTCGGTATCATATTTCCGTCGCGCTTCTCCAACGGGCTGTAAACCCTCCCAGTTCAAAGCGGGTTTAGTTCCCCCCAAGCTGAGAAGCTCGA
>NW_003205746.1:164253-166058 GCF_000006405.1 Perkinsus marinus ATCC 50983
CCGGAGAATCAAAATGGTAGACGAAGATGTGAGGGCTTCAACCCTGCCCAGCTGTGAAGAACTCCATGGAAGACAGCGCAGGATCACTGTGTAAATTCACATGTGGCAGAGAGAAAAAATCTAAAATCCTGTTTTCTCGATAACAAACGCGAACTACTCCACAAAGCTCAGGCCCTTAAGGAGCTCTTTGAATTTCTGATCTAATGAAATCATTTCATTGAAATGCGCACTCATGTTCACCACGAGACAGCCGATTTGCTGAGTCAGCACATCGGATGTGCTTTGTTCTCCGCACGAATGATGAGCCCCCGAATCTCCAGAAAAGGAGTCCTTACCAAGGACAGTGTCGTTAGATGCTCTCATGCATCATCGCAAGTTACGTATTGCGGCCGAGAAAGTTCGTGCCCTGATGCAATCACGATTGGCCCGGAAATTACTGACATCAAACTGCTGTCTCCATCAGTGAAATCGCCTCCCCTGATCACAAAATTGAAGGCTTATAAAAAAATCACACAAACTGGAATCTCTATTTGCAGCCCATCGTTGAAGTTCAGCGGCTGAACCTAGTTCCTTGTTTGGTGATATGATGTACTCATGATAAACTCAAAAATCTCAATTTGAATCCTAATCCGCGGACACATAGGGCTCAATAGCCAAATAGTAATCTCTCAGTGAAACGAATGATTCGCGGCGAGTAGCATCCTTCCAAATATTGTATGTAGAACTATGACACGAGAATAGCGAACCCAACTGAAGGTCTTCCCACGGAGCTGTCATAAAATGACCAACGATGATAGAGGGCATTCGGCCGTAGACCGTCGAGTCAAAAGAAGACCACAAAATAAGGGAAGTTTCCTTATTTTACCTCAGGAAATTGCCTATGGATACCGCGATCGAGCAACGTACGAACGGGGAAACTCCAGTCATTCTCTTTGCTCTCGGCGATAATGACTAGAGTCTAGTCACTAGACATATATCATTGTGATCCACGGCATGGTTCATGAATGTCATCGTAAATGGGGTTAAGCCCTGAGGGCATAAGGCAAACATCAACAGTGGCAACTGGCTCATGTATTGGTAAGGGAGGGACCATGTCTCATCTTTTGAATCGAATTTGAAATCGACATGCTTATCCGCAGCCTTGTCAGTTTGAGCTCCAATATCTTCGATAAGACGATCATAGTACGATTCTGGGACATATAGATAGTTGCCGAGGTCTAAGTTCATATTGATACCATAAGTCATAATTCCATCACGGACTCGTAGCTTGTCAATATTCATCCTGTAACCTTTGCCCGTAGAGAAGTCAACATACTTCAGTGCTTCCTCATATAATGCAGGATCGCCTCCACCCAGGAGTGGCCCACCATCAGTGGTTGCCCCCGTGGGATTAGTTGGAGGGTACAAGTGGAGAGCAATGATATCGGCCATTTTAGTTTTCGATGATCGCAACTGCGTTATCAGAGACGGGAAGTTCACAATGGCCTTCATAATGGCCAAGACCCATCAAATTGATTGGAGGAGCTCTAATGACAGGAGGCTTCTGGTTGAATATCAGTTCGAAGGTGAGGATCTGCGACACCTGACCGATCGTCAATTTCGATTTGTACTAAAAATGTTCATCGTGTATTCGTCTCCGAAATCAACAGAGGCTCCGAACATTCGTAACACCCCATGGGCGCTGCACTGCAGGAGTGACCAGAGGATTCCTCGTACCAAGCCTTCCAGGTGAGAGCAAAGCCATACGATCCGGTGTCAACGAGATCATCTAGGTCCTGGGCATTCTCACCGACCAGAGAATAGAC
>NW_003205746.1:166158-171464 GCF_000006405.1 Perkinsus marinus ATCC 50983
GCTGGACAATCCAACGCGGATTTCACGACGGACTATCCAGGTAATAACAACTTCATGAATAACATGAATAAATTCATAAATGAATGCATGAAAATCCATGAATAACAGTGAGCTCGAGAATCCCTCGTAGTCTTGAGTTGGCGATGCGAGCTGTGCACTGTGCGAAGCGCTAAGTGCCTGGCGCTCTTGACTCACACGACTGTGGAATTATATGCTTGAATTTGAAGTGTATAATTCCACAGTCGTGGAGTCTTGAAAAGCCAAGAATACGAACGTCACTTTTGATGATCAACAATGATGAATGAGATCATGCAGCTTACTTGTACAACTAATAGCACTCGGTATCCCGAACTCAAAGCGTGTTGACTCAGTCATGGGAATATATAAACATGTACGTGCCGATGGGGGAACCCAAAACCCGGACGCTGGGGCAGGGCAGGAATAATGCAGACACGGTTCCGTGCGAAATACAGAATGACGTCACCTGCCTCAGCGCCGGGAAATCCCGGGTGGCTGCGGGTGGGTAAAGAAAAGGTAACAATACGTGGCTACCATAGATCGCGAGAATAATACAGACCGACAAACACGAAACGTAGAATCTCGCTCGCCACTGGCGGCGTAGGACCGGGCTATTAGTCTTACAGTGTGCCTACACACTGGGCACGATAGATACCACGGGCATTGCAATGGTGCAATGCAACATTGATACTAGTCGGCAAAGAGTCTAATAGGTGCATGTTGCTGCTGCTCGAGATATCAGCACTGCTGATATCTCGAGCACTGCTGATTCAGCAGTACTCCGATTCCTCGACTCCGACGAGTTGGCAGCTATTCAAGACTCATTCGTACCATTCCTGATCGAACACCATTGCATTGCGCGTGAATAAAACTCAAAACAATTTCCGAATCGACCAACGTATGGTACTGTTAATTGAGGATCCGATGAACTCAACATTAAAAAGAGGGTGAACAACAACAAGCATGATATCACAGACGGCAACAAGCCTAGCCAGACATGTCAAGATCGGCTAACAAATTGATATTTAAAAAATCCTGATCGAAAAATTGATAAATATATAAGTCAGCGTACTCACTGATCTAATTCAAGCCTCCATCATTGAACAACAAGGCGACATTTGTGTTACCGCTGACCCTTGCTGATGCTGGTCTTGCGCACCGGAGCGTTCTTGTAGCTGTCTCTGTTCGAGCTCCGATATTGCTGTATATGCCAGCTTATATCGATGGTTGCTTCTCATCTCGTAAGAATGTATCACCCCAGAATGCACCATTTCTTCTACTGCGTCCGTGTACGTCTCATTCGTAACGACGCTCATTCTCCTACCATCTTTACCAAGTAAACACAGCCAGCAAGTTCGCATACAAGTTATTAAATGAGATCCGAAGACATAATAACAAAAATATGCCGCATAATAAGCGACTATGATTCCGATAAGAATAGCTTGCCCAACAGCAGCTCTTCTGAAACCGTCTTCTATCCGAGCCTCGATATACCATTGGAAAGAGTCGAGGTCACCCATTGGAACACCGCTGTACATGATCTGTTCATACCGCTTAGCATTACTACCGCTCATATAGCGATCAATGTAACTGAAGAAAACTAAATATGATAACGAGTCATATATGGCGCTTGAACTCACCGTTGTTCAGTGGCGTCCGTGAAGAAATCACTCGGGAAAACGTTCTGATTTCCGAGCCTGAAAAATGATTATAGTGATGGAAAAAAGTTGCGCGCGAGCTCACATCCAGAATGCCAAAAGACAATGCAGTAGCGCTGCCAAGGGTAACAACTTGATTGCACCGATCACAGTATCCTGGGTAAAAGCCGGTGGCCTTGCGGACAATCTACAGTGAATCGCATGAGGAGGAATTACTCGAAGAGTGGTACGTACCGAAGAAGGCAAGTCTTGTCAGCCCAATAAGCCACTAAGCAGTATAAAGCGCCGATGAACAACAGTATCGGCATGCTCGAAGAATACCTATGGAATGACAATAGGAAATCCATTCGAGACAGCGTGGGAAATACATAATCGCGCAAAACAACACGTTCATCGTTTGTGCTAGTCGCGACGCCAGGTTGAAATCCGGCAACTTGAACACTTGGTTCATCGCATCCTGAATTGCTAATCATGATCCCAATCTGATCATAGAGGATTCTTACTTGAGTCTTCTTTTTTCTACCGACGAATGGCATCATGATCAGCTTCACAGTTCCACTCACCAGAGGCGGGATAGCATCCCAAGCAATCTGTGATGAGGATTATGTTCAATGGGCTAGCAAATATAGATCAGTGATGATTCGTCATAACTATGCTTGTTCATTGAGCACTGCGACTCGCGGCCCATGCACGACTGCCTCATTGGTACAGTTTATTTGCACCAATCAGCTCGTTGGGCTCAAGTGTTACATCATTGATAGAAGCTCACCAAAGCCTAGCAACACCAACACATCCTACTTGAACAGCAATTGTTATGGCCAGACCGATACCAACTGCTTTATACCAAGTCGATGTGAAGTCGTCAAATTCGCCATCGCCGATTCTCAGTGTAGTTCCGAACTGACAAGTAGTCAGCATCAACCCCCTCAAAACTGATGAGACTTACCACTGGGATGTCCTCCGTCACGCCGTGCAGTTGCGCATTGACGAACAGAATAATGAGGCCAGTGTTGATCCATTGGGCCACGAACAACTTCTTCATCAGAGACATTTCTTTCGTAGTGAACTGATCGGCCACTTGAACGGTGATTTACCGATACGGACATCTCACTGAAGTGTGTTTCTCCATGTCAACCAAGAAGTATATAATCATCGTCAAGAGCCAGTTAAGCAGAGTAACCGATAACACTGCTACTATCGCCATGATGAATTCGAAAAGCTGCAAAGAAAATGAGATGAATAAAAAAAAACCCAGCTTACTTTTTTCAGTAAATACGGTTCGCACAGTTTCTGAGCCTCACCATCGTAGGGTGGGAAAAAGTACCTACAAGTCGAACGCACACGAGGATAACGCTGACCCGTTCACCTAGTGTTGCCGTTAGCGATATTGAATTGCAACTGTTGATAACAGAAGCATTGGTACGTATCGTCGTCCAAGAGATCGTCATCGTTCGGATTCGCAGCTTTTATTTTCTTCACTCGAGCCAGCGAAATCGGCAACTACCAGAAAACTTCTCGGTGAAAACCTCACAACCCCGACTCCACAAGAGACTATATTGCTCTGACGTCAATCGAAACTCCATGAAAAATTTCGAAGATGGATTCAATTCGATGCTACCGTCTGGCTCAGCATCGATTCACCATTATTCCTATAACCAGTTTTGGCTGTAAAGAAGCCGGAGCGGAATGGATAAGGAGTTTGATGCGAAACGAAAGTCGCGACTTCGCAATCAAAAATTCCCGACCAATAGAGGGAAGCGAACGTTTCAAAGATGCCTCATCAAGGCAATGCTGGAATATACGTTCGCTTTCCTCAACGGAGTATAGGAGTTTCCTCACTTGTGAATAGAAGTGTACCAAAACCAACAAGAATTTCGGAGATTGTCCTCAGAGTTTCCATATTGTCACCAACCCACGTAGTTGCCCATGTGCATATTTTCCCCGACACTGCACCAATGAGAGTAATCGGCTCTCAGTTCAGAAGGCTCCACGGCACATTGAGATGTACGAGGAGACATCAGTCATCAGGATGATGCCCTCACTTACGGAAACTTCACAGCGATCATCGTCCTCAACTTTTTTCGTCGAAGCTTCCCCCACTCTCGGAATTTTGCACACCCCCGACCCAATATCTTCCGATCCAACGATTTCGCCCGTAGCATCATAGCACTCGTAGTTATTCTTCATCATCACCTGTACACCGGCGAGGTCTTATCTGGATCTGTCAATCAGAACACTTACGACATCGCAGTTGCCGGAAATGCACTCCTTGCTTGTCGGACTAGTACTGTATGCCAGTGTTTTGGTACCCACCGGTGCGGGGGTAGTCGTAGTAGTGGTTGTCTCTGTAGTGACTTTGTGTTTCAGTAGATCCGCAGTAGCGTCAATATTGGACAATGTGATCACCTTGAAAAATCGACGATTTCAAATATCCAAATTGCCACGTTATCACTATAGCAGTATTTTCTCGAGCAATTCCCAATTCTGATGATAAAACATGGACCTACTTTCATCGCCTTGCAGCTGGTCTCAGGTTTTCTGAGTACAACTCCTGCACCATCCCGGAATACTTCACTCTCATCACAGGCGAACATTTTCACTTCCGAGACAGCCTGACCGCAATAGCAGAATAAACCACTGGCACACTGGAAGCGCTTCGACGTACTTTATCGACAGGTTGCATAAACTTGATACACTTCACCATCACAGGTGCGGCAAACATAACACCGAGCCAATCCTTAACCAGAGTCACCGGCGCCAGCGCTTCCTGTGCTGCAGTCGCTGTAGAGAACTCATCACCACTTCATAGAAGCTCTAAGGTATCTCACATGATTCCATCTCTGCCCTTGCTTGAAGTTGTGCAACACATTCCGGTTGAGTCTCGTCCGAACCATCGGCACAATCTCTCACTTCATCACAGTAGAAAACATCCTCTATGCATTCACCGGAGCCACACTTGAACTGTGTATCTTTACAAAGTGCGCTCGGGGGAGCCGTCGTGAAGATGCACCTGGGAGACCGACTAATGAATTCTATCTTATTGGTCATTCATACTCTCGTTCATCAGCGGCCACACTTTCGCCCGGCTCGATCACCTCGCACTCTGCGA
Source organism: Perkinsus marinus ATCC 50983 (assembly GCF_000006405.1). Classification (NCBI taxonomy): domain Eukaryota; phylum Perkinsozoa; order Perkinsida; family Perkinsidae; genus Perkinsus; species Perkinsus marinus. The sequence continues at coordinate 170,944 of NW_003205746.1, forward strand.
TTTGATTGCAGACAAATCGTTCATCGATACACGTTCCTGTTATCGGGCATTTAAACCTCGGCGCGAGACAAAGTTGTTGTATAGCATCTCGGACCTGGTCGCTCCCAATGAAACCATCCGAGGAGGATGCAGCGTCTTACTTGAGGGTCCGTAAGACTCAAATACTCCACCGGTGGCAAATTCGGCAACGAAGTGGTGAGTGTGTTCATCAGCGTCGTCTGCTTCGCCGGGTCAGTGTTGACACTCTCAAGGCTGTCAACAACGACAGCTGCCTCAGCCTCCGTCGCAGTTTCTCGTTCGACCAACGTTCCCGTCGTAATACCACTCTCAACAGTAACCTGAGCGCGCCGATCAAGGACGATACGGAGGCTATACGGATAGTCACCTCGAAGTTGATCGAGCTGCTGACCGTACCCTCAGTTTGAAGCCTTCTTGGCAACGGCGTTGTCGTTGCCACTTCCTCCACTGTTATTTCGGGCGCGCTCGCTGCCGTCTGTTAAGTCAAAATTTATGAGGAAAAA
>NW_003205746.1:171564-174599 GCF_000006405.1 Perkinsus marinus ATCC 50983
ATGGAACCGCTTGTGTAGTCACCATCGGTGGAGTTCCAGTTGTTACCATTTCACCAGGCTCGGTCGTAGGACTTTCAGAGCGCTGAATTTCCACCAGGAACACGTCCTGGACGGACTCGCCCATCGCATCCCTGAGATTCTTGGCGATGCCTTGCACTTGAAAATACCCCTCAATCACGAACTCTACGCTCCGCGATGTCAAAGCAGCGCTCGGCTGATAGTCGACCACCTCGTCCAATGGGCACACAGGTAAACTGTCACCGTCGAGACCAAGCTCAGTCAACCCTCCATAAAGTTGCGTACCCTGATCGCGCATCAACGTCTGAGCTTGCCCGACCTTATTCGCTGCGCACTCTAACTGCGCGGCTGAACCACAGATTATGATTCTAGTCTCCTTGTACGGCCTTTGGGTGGATATCGTCCCCTCCGAAACAAGAGTCAGACTCTTGAGCGCCACAGCCAAAGCTGTTACATCACAATCGACCTCTGCAACTCGACGTGGGAGTTCGCCATCAGAATCATTCTCGGTCGGGAAACTACTGCGCCCAGCAGTGATAGTCGAGCTGTCCATCTCGACGCCCATACGCACATTACTCAGAGCGGTCTTGAAAACTGCAGTCATTTCATCATCTAAATAATAGCCTTTAATAAGTACCACTCGTCCACCATCTTGTTGCGGAACCACACTCGTAGTATCACCGCTGCCTTCACCACTTTCTTGGGGTTCTTCCGGCTGCGCCGTAAGATTCCCCTCGAGTATAGGGCATCCGTCCGTCACACTACTCAACGGCTCAATCGATGTAAGGCCGCCATAGTAGCTTCCCGAGAGACTCTTCGTGAACTGCCGCGCTTGTACTAGCATTTGCCTGATACACTTAATTTTCTTCGTCTCACCGCATACGGTGACTTCTGCTCTACGACTCTCGGCACTATCAACATTCACCTTGGGCAACTGCTGTAAAAGCTCTACAAGAACTGTGCGGTCACAAAATGCGTCATCAGAAAGAGTAATTTCTGTGGCGGAATACGTCGATCCACTGCCGCTGATAGCAGAAATATCTCCGAGGACCACGTCCTCGCCAAATGCCTTCTCTAGGAGATTCCTCACAAATTGCTCTTCCCAAACCCCTTCAATAGCCATCGTCACACTGCTGATACTATCAACAGTATGCGGTGCCTCAGTAGAGACGTCGATCACAGGAGCATAGGTGACCTCCGACAGGTCACTCGGACAGCCATCATTGACATCATCACTCAACGTCATAGTAGCAACTCCGCCATAAAGAGTGCTACCAGAAGCAGTGACAAGGTCCCTGGCTTGCCGTACGCGGTTCATCAGACATTCCACCTCTTCCATAGCGGTACATGCATATACCCTCACAACAATCCAACTATTTTTGCTCTTGAACTCACTTTCACTGCCGATTCTCATTTCCTTCATCGCTCTACTAAGCGAGTCCGTCGAGCAAGGCGACGACGACGTACCATCAGAAGAGCTTCCTTCCACGACCAAGAAAGGCTCTTCAAAGGCCACTTGCACAGCTGCACCTTCAACCGCCACAGCTCGCATCCACACTGATGGTCCCAAACCCAGCGCCAAGGCTTCCTTCACAGCAGCCTGATCCAGATACCCTCCCATCTCGAACTGTACATGTTTGATCACTCCACTAGGTTGTTCAGTGACAACAGTGCTAGTATCGCAGCCGTCACTCAGTGCCATCTCCATAGTAAGTTTCTCGATACCTCCTTCACCGCTCACGCTGCCACTAGCAACATCTAGCTGCTCAGCGACGCATTGCATGATCACGTCCGGACCGCACGCATCAACGCGTACCTCAGCCATCTCATACGAGGCTGACGGAAACCCGAGTGATTTCAGGGAAGTCCACAAGTCTTCCCTGCCACACTCAAAGTTGCTCAGATCGGTCACCGTCAGTACACTATCATGTTCTCCCTCATTTGTCATTCCATCTGGAGCCTGGCCGACTATATGCGTCGTTTTCATCTGCACATACGGGCCGAAAACTCTTATCAAAACGTCTCTTATAGCAAGCTGGTCCATCGCGCCTCTCAACACAAAGGCAAGGTTCATAATCTGGTTTTGACCAGTAGTAGGGAATGGTGCCACTGTCGGGGTCATCGCTGGTTCAATCGTCTCAGGAGGTGGTTCCTCTGAGTTGCTTTCGATAACCCCTATGGATGGGCAGCCGTCAACTACACCACTCTCTACCACAATTTTCTCAATTCCTCCGTAAAGTACTCGAGATGCTCCTATGAGCTCAACCGCGACACTAAGGCGTCTCAAACCGCATTCAATCGCCTCAGTCGTTCCACAGGCGACGAATTTGATATCAGCTAGCGGGTTCATCGCGAACTTGGTCGCGGTACCACGCTTCAGACTAGTGATGGAGTTAGCCAAACTTTTCTCATCACAAATGGTGGGATCCTCTTCCCAAGATCCAGCGTGGGTAGTCTGGGGGGTTTCCGTCAAGGTCGACTCGATGTGAACATATGAGCCCAATCCTCGCTGTATAGCATCCTTCACAACGAGTCCGTCAATTCGACCCGTTACTCGGAAAATCACTCCACTGTGCGTTGGCGCTGAAGTTGTGGACGCAACATCAGCCGAAGTTGGCGGAGGTGCGGTATTCGAACTATACGGTGCCGACGTAGCACTAGCAGTTGATGGTTCTTGGGTTTCCTCTCTTATAGTTTCCTGAACTCGTCTCCTCAACGAATGTGGCAACGCTGGCCTCCTCTGGCTTCCTAGTGAGAGGCTACGTCGTGCAGTAGCACTTCGTTCATCAGGCTCAACGCCTACGCAGAAAAAAGTTTCTAAGTGGCAATAGCCCAAATTTCTCGCCGGAATTACAGCATTGAAGTAAGAACTTCAATGCTCTGTCAATATGGGAGAGCGCGAATGAAATTGAATGATAACACTGTCATTGAAAATGACAGTCGATTTCAACACAGCTCAGTAAGAGAAATTCAGCAAGCCTCGTTACCCCAAACCCACATGTTCGCGGTATCCAATT
>NW_003205746.1:174699-175783 GCF_000006405.1 Perkinsus marinus ATCC 50983
TGCGTACCGCACCTTGGTAATCTCGTGCTAATGCGACCTCGCAAACAACAGGCTGATTCGGATCCCGTCCGGCTAGCTCTTCAGCAGGCATGTCGCCCACCAACCTAAGGTAACGTGACACTGGCGTCGGACTCCCTCAGCTGCTCAGCTCAAAAGTTTTCTCGCTATATTATGAAAATGTACACACAAGTGTACAAAAACCAATGAGCATCCTCCCCAAAATCTCAAAATTTTCATATTGTCACCAACACATGTAGTTGACCATATCGAATCGAACGTCATTTTCACATGCTATCAGTAATGTAGTAGTTTCACGACCCGTTCTACGTGAAGTGGCGTAATACTCTGTGAAAATGCGTGGTCGTGAAATATATTTTTCACTAGTGTTTTCCATATCACGGGGGAAACTCCATTATAGGCAGCCGTATTTCCATATCGACAGAGATGAATTGATCACCATGTTGATCCTTCCTTCAACCCACCTTTCAAAGTGCTCCTTCAATCTGTCAGCATATCGATGATGTTCTTCCGGACTATTCCCCAACTGTCTCGGCAAGCCCATAACGTGAATTGCATAATCACTAGGAGTTGTGTTGTTCTTTCTTTGTTGCTAAAACAGCAAAAAAATAATCGATAATTTTCCCTCACGTTTCCTACCTTCACAACTCTTTTGATGTGGATAATATTAAACACTACCGCAAAGATAAGCAATAATCCAATTGCCGCTGAAAAAGTTGCATAAACTTCCCGCGCGCCACAAAATTCCTCCGTTACATGCATCCAATCCCCCATACAAGGGCGTTCTATCTCGCAATAACACTTCCGATCCCGGATTCAACTTTCTGTATGGGACCTGAAATTTCCCACAAATTTCCTCAGCAATTTTTCCCATCAGATCACTCACGTAAGTAACATCAGCACATAACTCGCCGAATCTCCCACACTCCCCGATATTTCCAATCGAAGTTTTTAGCATCAAATTCGCCCCAACTCCAGCCAGGTCTCCTTGAGCCGACTTATGTAATAAAGGCGTTGCCATAAACGCCATCACCTGAAACTCGAAATCTCCGAAAACGGAAAAATT
>NW_003205746.1:175883-186346 GCF_000006405.1 Perkinsus marinus ATCC 50983
CTGCCGCAAAAAGTGAATAAGAAAACAGCAAAAATATGGTTTTATCAATAAGGTGATGACCTGAGTCCTCTGAGTGCGGCGATATTCTTAATACCAAACCAGCCGCAAATATTCCAACACATACATCGGAAATAGTCTCAACATTCGGCCACATAGACACCAGCTCTATATCATTTCCAGATTGCCCCATTTATTACACCATAAGATGACGTTTAGCGAGATCAATATCAGCACGAGAGACTTCTTTACCGTTTTCCAACGGAGTGTTTGCCGCGTACACCTGAACGATATCTTAGGTTACTGCGCGTAAGATACATTTTAGGTCCACCAGGAGGATGCATGCAAAGTTGAGATATTTAAATTCATGCTAATAAGACATATCAATCATCACGCAAGACGAGCAAGGATGACAACTCTCAAGTAACTGCGTGTAAGATGCGTTCAAGGTCCCCAAGATGTCCTCAAATTACGGTATAGAACATACATTGTATATCAAGCTCTTACCGATGGTGACACGCTAATAGGGGCCACTTGTGCTGTACTGACTACTGGTAAGGTACTGTTCGTCTGCGCTTGTTGAATACCCACCTGTAAGCACTGATATATCGACCGATACGATAAGACGGAAAGGTGGTAATACGAAAATTCTGAGGAAATTTAGAGAACGTCTTTTTGCTTTCTGTACACTTCTACCCTGATTCGCATATCGACTCCCGAGCTCAGCTACAGACAGATAGTGCAGGGCTGCAACTCACGATAAACTTTCTAATTCGGTAAGGGAAACCACCAACATCGAGGCAGCTATCAAACCAACAATGGGAATAAACTGCTTACCGGTCCCCCCTCCGCTGGAGCATTAGGCCATCTACTGCTTATTGGCTCATCAACTTTAAGACGGTCATTGGAGTCCGCCATTTTTAACTTCTTCAGGGAGACGGACAAGTGGAAGAACTGAAACTGCGCCGTTGAAGTAGCGCGCGCCATAAAAATTGTGGTTGTGGATCTGTCACGCGCCATAAAATTCCATCACTGGATTTTCGGGGTAAATCCTCATTTCTAAATACCAAAATTTTGTCCAACGGTCGGGTATGGATTTTTGGCGAATTACCATCACTTTGCCATTCTCATAGTAACGATACCAAGCGTCGACCAGCTCTGCCTATACTCGTATATCCGTCAGCGGGTGCCTTGGAGTTTGCTAGGGTTTCTCTCCGTTGATGCTGCCTGTTTAGCTACTTACTAGCGTTGTTTTCTATAGGGTGTTGCCATGTGTATGCCTGCTGTATCATACCCTTTCGTTATCTAAGTAGAAGCATATAGGTTGTGTTGAATTCTGCTTTTTTTCAATGTCTGAAACAGTTGCATCACTATTTCACAGGTCTACCAATCTTCCTCCTGCGAAATCGGATCCATTTTCGCGAGAGAGTCACAATTAAACGAATTCGCAAGCCAGGTCTTAAGCACCGAGAGCTCGTAGGTTAAACACGACTAGGAAGAATATAGATTCCCTTTCGACTTCGCTAGTGATTTGGCCATTGAGATAACACTACACTGGATATAATTGTGGTGGTTTGTGTGCGTATTGTAAGTGTCATTTTATAGCACACATCAGCCTATAGTCACTCTACTTACCCCACTTCTCTTGGTAGGAGACCACTCGCTCTCCATTTTCCCATATGCGCTATATACGGTTGTACGCTATATTTAGCAATGTAGGTGGCAAGTGTCATAAGTATGATCACGGGTGAGGCCACCTCACGTTACAGTAACGAGCATTGACCCAATCAACGTCAAATGCGCTTCTATGAGAATAGCTCTGAAGAATCTCAGCCTCTTTCGAAACAGGTCGTGGGAGGAGTCTACGTTTGCTGGGGTTGAGGTTGACCAGAACCGAAATGAGGGCTCGCCACAAGCAGCACAGAGATTTCGTTGCCAGTAGAAGATCACTACGAGAGCCGCCTAAACAAGACGGGTGCTTTCCACATCTCAACGAGCGTCGGTGCGGAATAGCAACGCCACCGGTGATCGAGTCTGGGTCCAGTCGCGTGACGTAATGAAAAATTATCGAAAAAATGGAAATCGAAGAAACAATGGCATTGCTTTCAACGCGAAATCGATTTCAATACGAAATGCGACGCCGCGCACGGTCGACCGACCGATGCTTGCTCCCGGGACTGGCGGGCTGGGTTGAAATAGATCCCCAACGGCTAACGCCGTCTGCTTTCGTAATGCCGCGGCGACACTCGCTCGCACTGGCCACTTCATAAGGATGGTGGACGCGCCGTGGATGATACGCATGTGTGCCATAAAGGCGCACTGTGTCACGCGCCCTTCATATCTGTATTTAACTTGTGTTAACTTGTTAACCCTTATTAGTTATTTAGTTAAGCCTTATTAGTTAGCCCTTATTGGCAGTAGTAGTGCTAGTCACAGGACCACTAGTTGAAACAGTAGTAGTGCTGGTCCCAGGACCACTAGTTGAAACAGTAGTAGTGCTTGTCCCAGGACCACTAGTTGAAACAGTAGTAGTGCTAGTCACAGGACCACTAGTTGAAACAGTAGTAGTGCTAGTCACAGGACCACTAGGTGAAACAGTAGTAGTGCTGGTCCCAGGACCACTAGTTGAAACAGTAGTAGTGCTGGTCCCAGGACCACTAGTTGAAACAGTAGTAGTGCTAGTCACAGGACCACTAGTTGAAACAGTAGTAGTGCTAGTCACAGGACCACTAGTTGAAACAGTAGTAGTGCTGGTCCCAGGACCACTAGTTGAAACAGTAGTAGTGCTGGTCCCAGGACCACTAGTTGAAACAGTAGTAGTGCTAGTCACAGGACCACTAGTTGAAACAGTAGTAGTGCTGGTCCCAGGACCACTAGTTGAAACAGTAGTAGTGCTAGTCACAGGACCACTAGTTGAAACAGTAGTAGTGCTGGTCCCAGGACCACTAGTTGAAACAGTAGTAGTGCTGGTCACGGGACCAATAGGTAGTCTCTAGGACTTGGTAGTTATTAGGGACAACGACGGGTTGACCATTATCTGATGGGAGGCAGATGAGTAGTTCTCGGAGAGCTGGTCTCCAATCTTGCCAACACATGCTGATACTAACACTACACCCAAGCGTTATAGACTCTATACTATAGAGGAGACACTAGTAATCATCACAAAGGTTAGAAAGATGACCTGATCGTCTATGCAAAGTTTCTCGACCGCAAAGGTCAACAGGAAAAGGCCGAATTGTCGATGCTGCAAGCTACTCTGATCATCTTCTTGTTCGGGTTAGGAGCCATGGTCTTCAGTAGGGAGGATTCGTAGAAGTAGTGTTGAGATATATGCTCCCTTGCCTTAGCTGAGCTCTGGAGTTTCCTAAGAAAAGCACACATGAACTTGGCTGTGAGTGCACAGAAACCCATCGAAATTTGCCGAGATCCACGAAAGCATATTACGCAAAACACCACGATGATTGGGTCCCCCTATCCCACATGGTGCTCTACTGGTTGAAACTAAACACTACAGCATATTACCGAGACATCAGTTTATCCGAATTGGTGTTGCATCAGCCGTGCATAATGTGTCAACACATCAACTACATCTCTGTCCGACTCGTCTCGAGCGGCAATTTCCCTCCGCAATGCTTCTCGTATTTCCATCACTTCTTGTCTTAAAGCGGAAACGGCCGTGGATGTCTCCAGTCTAGGATGACTAATCTTCTACTCGGCGTCGTCTACCGTGTTTTTTTCTCAGGTTGAATCTCCCAGGAATTAGCAAGTTGATAGTATCAGCAAACTCACACAGCAATTTATAGTAAGACAGTCATATCGAGTCAATCGTACGTTTACGTGATATCGGGATTTCCGGCGATTGCTACCACGAGTTAGAACATCGATGAAGCGATTATAAACTACCATAACTCATAAATATCGTCAGAAGGAGCGAAAATTTCACTCGTATTTTCTCAATTTGGTTATCTATTTTGACGGTCGATCAGAGGCCAACAACAGACAATTGAAGCTCTACCGATGCATCCTCTCGTCGATGATGTTCATTTTCCTATGTAGTCCAGCCTGAGCTAATTCCTCTCTTTCCTTTATGTCCTTCAGAAGTGACTCTAATTTTCTGTCGAACACCTCTGTCGCGACGCTCCTGGAATTGGTCAGTTTTTCGGTACCGTAAATTCTCCAAATTACCTCAGTCTGTCATTCTCGAGTTCGAACAACTTCTCGTCAAATCTAGCGAATCTTTGCTCAACTCTGAGGTACTTCATCACGTTATCTGACATTACTCTTACAGTAAGAGTCCTACCGAGATTCGAAAGAATTAAGCTCTCGACTCCGCTCCGCTAGAGCAACCAACTGCTTTTCATGCTGACTACAAATCCTTTGCGTTTCCACGACGATTCGGGACAGTTTATCAAGACGCTCTTCTGTAACACTCTGAAAAGGTATCCTCAGGTTTTCTAATAATCTTGCTCGCACCTCCATTCGGCGGGTCACTCTGAACATTTCTGTCTCGATTGCATCTCCAATACGATCCATCGCCGTTCGAATTTTAGCATCACATAAACGTTCTATGCTCGCCTCGAGACGTCCTCGTTGAGACAGTTCATCAGCCATTGCTGACTCTAGGGAGGCTAGCTGCTCCTGAACGCGTCTCCGCTCAGCCATCGTTGAATCCTCTGGCGTTTTGAGAGCCGGGAATAGATGAGGTAGTGAGTACTGCGCTGGTGATGTCATTGTAGAGCCGATTCTGCTGATGAGGCTATTTAACAACTCAGCTTAACATGGATATGCAGTTGAGCCCTTATTCTAAGTTTATTACTGAGCTAACTTCCTCATTCACTGATAAACGAACGACTCATGCGAGTTCACACTCCGAACCGATATCCCTACTCGCTGAAATATTACACCTCTGGCATAGCGGACCCTGCCGAAAGATTGATCTATAAATGGTATAGTTCTCTGGCGTATCGGCCCCATTCGGCAAACAGATATCCTATTGGTATAGTTTTCTGGCATATCCGCCCCATTCGACAAATAGATCTCTTAATGGTATAGTTCGCTGGCATATCGGCCCCATTCGGCAAATAGATCTCGTGATGGGATAGTCCTCTGGCATATCGACCCCATTCGGCAAATAGATCTCTTGATGGTATAGTCCTCTGGCATATCGGTCCCATTCGGCAAATAGGTCGCTTAATGGTAAAGTCCTCTGGCATATCCGCCCCATTCGGCAAATAGATCTCTTAATGGTATAGTTCGCTGGCATATCGGCCCCATTCGGCAAATAGATCTCGTGATGGGATAGTCCTCTGGCATATCGACCCCATTCGGCAAATAGATCTCTTAATGGTATAGTCCTCTGGCATATCGGTCCCATTCGGCAAATAGGCCGCTTAATGGTATAGTCCTCTGGCATATCCGCCCCATTCGGCAAATAGATCTCTTAATGGTATAGTTCTCTGGCATATCGGCCCCATTCGGCGAATAGATATCCTAATGGCATAGTCTTTTGGCATATCCGCCCCATTCGACGAATAGATCTCTTGCACAGTGGCTTCACTCGAGAAAAAGATTTCTGAGTGATATAGTCCTTTGGCATGTTGCCACCATTCGGCAGATAGACCTCTTTATGGTGTAGTCCACTGGCATATCGGCTCCATTCGGCAAATAGATCACTCAATTGTATAGTCCTCCAGCATATCGGCCCTATTCATCAAACAGATATCTTAATGGTTTAGTTCTCTGGCATATCGGCACCATTCGGCAAATAGGTCTGGCATATCGGCCCCATTCGGCAAATAGATCTCTTAATGGTATAGTCGTCTGGCATATCGGCCCCATTTGGCAAATAGATCTCTTATTGGGATAGTCCTCTGGCATATCGGCCCCATTCGGCAAATAGATCTCTTAATGGTACAGTCCTCTGGCATATCGGCCCCACTCGTCACATAGATATCCTAATGCCATAGTCTTCTGGCATATCCGCCCCATTCGACATAGATCTCTAAATGGTATAGTCCGCTTGCATAATGGCTTCACTCGAGGAATAGATTTCTGAGTGATATAGCCCTCTGGCATGTCGGCCCCATTCGGCAAATAGATCTCTCAATTGTATAGTCCCCTGGCATATCGGCCCCATTCGGCAAATAGATCTCTTATTGGGATAGTCCTCTGGCATATCGGCCCCACTCGGCAAATAGATCTCTAAATGATAGTCTCCTAGCATAGCAACGTCACGCGCCACAGAACTACTCACCCTCACAGCCTTGTGAAACTAATTTCGTTGAGTCCTCAAATTATGACGATTCAATCCGAATTAAGAGAGTACATAACAAAGTCCGCGAATATGAGGCGTCGAAATCCGCCTCCATGACATCGTGATAGACACAGTCCCACTGTGACGCCTCTCACAGTAGACCTAACTCTTCTAACAGTCAAGCTCACCTGTTGCGCGCCATATACATTTCCACTATCATTGGTCGAAAACCAAACGAAAATCACAAACTAAGTTCTAAAAACTTCGAGTCGACATTCAGTCAGCGTGACACCAGATAGAAGCCCCACTGTGAGACACCAGCGCAGCCCGTAGCTCCTCTTTAACCCGAGAAATTACCATTAACCAACCAGAACAAGACCGACTGAAAGGTATACTAGTTGAAAACAGTACAGATAAATCGCTTCGGGAAAACCTTTTTCCCCTTCACTCAATCCAAGAACTCGGACAACCACCTGAAACCTTCAGCGTAGCCCATCCTTTTCACAACAGAGCACATGAAGACCTCAACAGGTCTAATCCCCGCCTCCTGAGCGTTCTTCACCATCTGCTTATTGATATCCTTACCAAAGGTAGTATGAGAGTACAAACCCAAAGACTGTCGCAGCTCTTCTTCACTCGCCGCGGTTCGAACGTCTATTTTGTTACCGAGAACAACAATAGGAACGTTCTGAAGCTCAGGGCTCTCCATGAGATGTCTGAGCTCTTCAGCAGCCTCGGGGAATCTAGTGCGGTCGGCAGCATCAACCAAAAAAATAATGCCGTCAACCGTAGCATAGTAATCTTTCCAGATTCTCCTCGCTGTTTCATGACCACCCAAATCAAAAGTGCGGAATCTTATTTTACCGATAAGCAACTCCTCAGAACAAGGATGTAATGTGGGTACATGAGTGGCCACCTTGTCATCTTTGAGCATGTGCAATAGAGTGGTCTTACCCGCATTGTCGAGGCCCAAAAAGAGGATCTTGGCGTTTTTATGAGATAAGCCAAGCCAATTCAGCGTATCCCAGAACCAGTTTACGATGAACATTTAATCTTCTCAAAAAAGAAGAAGGAAATACCTGATTTACAAGGAGCTAGTTCAGATGTGTTAGTCCGGGCTGACGCGGAATCTGACAGTCTCGCGCGCCCATATAATCGATCTGTATCATGATCGACTCTGTCCGTAACTTACCTGGTGGGTTGTCCTACTGGCAAACGATCACTAAGAAGTTGGTCAATCCCCCCCTGGTCGAAGATGTATCAGTATCATTTTATACGTATCTCGTTATTGGAGCTGGTTTGACCGGTATTGCTACTGCCCTTCATCTCGGTTCTGCTGGTCACAACGTCCTTGTGGTAGAAGCCGGTCCCCGCACAGCTTGGCGAGCTTCTGGTCGTAATGGTGGTCATGTGTGGCCTAGTAGTCATGCTCATGCTGATGAAGGTGGTCACGACAAGTTACGGTTCGAAATGCAAGGCGCGGAAATGATTTCTGATGTGTGTACAAGAAAGATACGAGGGAGTTGTGAATTGGCGTGCTCGTATGAAGAATCAGTTGAACAACTCCAGCTTGCTAGCGTTCCCAAGTTGGACGGTGTGCAGATCCTCACGGGTGACGCTGGTTGGCACCTTGCAAATCTCAAAGCGAATCAGGATGGTTACGGTGGAATATTACAGCCTACCACAGCAACAGTCAATCCAGTCGAGTTAGCGAATATCTTATGTTCACGCGCATTAGATACAAATAAGGTCCATTTCATGTTCAACAGTGTGGTGAAGAGTATCTCAAAAGATTCCCCCACGATCGTGCTCGAGGATGGTCGTCAACTCACAGCGAAGAATTCAGTGATCGTCTGCACTAACGCTTTTACGGGATTGCTACTACCCGAATTAGCTGGTAAATTCATACCAAAACTCAGCCAAATCGTAGCCGTTCCTTGCGAAGATGAAGATCCGCGACTGCTAGAATGTACTCTTGCTGCTGCAAACGATACTCTGTATATATCAAGACCGGTGCCTGAAAGGATATTAATTGGTGGCGAAAATACATCCAATCTCGACAACTACCTTCGGGAGCATACAATAGGAGATATGCCAAATGATTTGGGCGAAGAGTGGTATGAATATCTTTGCATAACGCCTGACGGTCGACCTCTGGTGGGCCCTGTTCCTGGTCGACGAGATGTGCTTATCTGTGCTGGTTACAACGGTAATGGACTACCGTTGTTTTATGAATGCGCACGAGCTGTGGCGCTATATGCTAGTGGAAGAAGTGACGAAGTTGCGGTATGGATTCGTGATTATGCGAGTCCGGATAGGATATTCTGATGGCTTATGGTTTGTTATGTGTTTCTCATTATTAATTTAATGTGTTGTCAATTTAATTGGTAAAAGAATTTTTTCTCGAAAATCCTTCCCTGCGGGAAAAATGACGAAATTACGGTATGGTTTTGCAGATTTGAATGCGGATGGGTTTGGATTCTGACGGCTTGTGGTTTGTTATAAGTTTCTTATTTTGAATTCGATGTGTTGTTGTCAATCAGGTTGTTGAAAGAGAAGTTATTCGGAAATTATTTTTTTTCCGAAAAAATACGAATTACCAAAAAAATGCCAAAAAATTGAATAATTTTCGGTATGGTTTTTTTCGGATTATGCAAGACAGCAAAAATGCTTGCTAAAAAGTGCAGATTTTATTGAAAAATTTCCTATTTTTCCTCTGAATATTTTCGTAAATTTTTCCTATCTTGGTTACAACAGTATTTCTCCTGCGTTATCTTGAATGCAATCAGTGACCAAACCCATCCGTGATATGAAACGCGATATGGATGAGCTCGTTGGGGTGGAAGTTACGGCAAAACACATATTTGGGTTTAATTCGAGGGTAGGTCGCAGTGTTGGAGGAATATATATCCGCTTCCCTCAGCTGAGCTCGGGAGGTTCCTCACGGGTGTATGAAAATTTAAGTTGTTTTCCACTGCAGTGTGAGAATATGTACATGTACGTACTGATGACGATATGAAAATTCGGGAAAATTTGTAAAATTGTCGTTGGTTTTTGTGCACTTTCCCCCCAATTCGTGTGTAAATTTTCATAACGTAGCTTTGGGAACTCAGCAGCTAAGGAGACCAGCATATCGTCAATGTTCACAGTTCACTAAAGTATGACTCTATTTCGGTTCAGTTCAAACGGTTACGTAGTGTGTGGGGGGGAAAATATGCGAATTGTCAACTACATGTGATGGTGACAATAATGTAATTGAAAATTATGGGAAATTCTAAGGAAATTTGAAGGGATTCTTGTATTGGTTTCTTTACACTCGTACTCAACTTCGTAATACGAAGTTCGTATTTAAGTTTTTTTCTGTGATTGATGATAGAACTCCCGAGCTGAACTGAGTAAAGCAAATATATATTCCTCCTCCAGCACTGTATTTTATCAGGAATACGAATATATTGGAGTTGCACCACCCTAGTGATATGAGAAACACTAGTGAAAGACATATTTCACGACAACTGCATACCGTGAATATCGCGTTTTTCACCGAGTTTTACACCACTTCACGTGAAACGGGTGAAACTCCATTATATTTTCGCAGGTCCGCAATCATCCGATTTTCATAGATGAAGTTACGGTAGCATATGCGGCTGCTCACTACGTGGTTATTCATAATACCGAGACCAACACTCAGAAGCTTCTGCCAAATCACAGTGGTTCTATTGGTGAGTATTGAGGTTTCACCCTAGTGATATGAAGAGAAAAATATTTCATAATTCACATCGCGAAATTCACAGGTGAAAAACGCGTAAAACACATATGGTGTTTTCCACTCACGGTGAATTATCTGTTATTATTAATGATGTTATTGATACAGATATCAATATTGTATAGATATCGATATTAAATAATTATATATATTTGAATGACTCTGGATTGGAGTTTCACCACCCTAGTGATATGAAAAACATATTTCACGACTACTGCATATCACCGTGGATTTCGCGTTTTTCACCAAGTTTTACGCCACTTCACCTAAAACGGGTGAAACTTCATTAGAAATAAAGATATAAACTATTAATATAATATAAGTTTAGGTGATATAGCATTATTATAACCGCTTTTATCAATGTATTGCATTGTTATATATAATTATTAATAGTAACGAGAATGATATCATTTATAGTGCGTGAATGATGCCCTCTAACGTTAAGTGATT
>NW_003205746.1:186446-188396 GCF_000006405.1 Perkinsus marinus ATCC 50983
GGTTGCATAAAATTTCCCAAATTGATTGTTGCAGTATTGGTTGCATAAAAGTTCTCTCTCCCTCCTCAATTTCAGGCTGCCTCCAAGCATCCTTCTAATCCGCGTTCACCATGGTCGACCTCGGGCTGTGTCACTGGAATGTCATTTCCATCTGATAGCAATTCTCTCATTACTGTCGCGGTCACTCCCACTACTACTACTACCGCGATGGGTACCTGGATTGCAAATTGGCGTTTGGATAAAGTCCCAGTTGGTGCCTCGAGACTACTTGCATGGTCTAAGGTGAGGAGTTCAGCTCATGAATATTCTGACTGTGTGATTTTTAAGGTTTTTCCGCGAAATTTGTGAATGTTTTTTGAGATTTTAGAGATTCGCTAACACACATGGAATTTTTTCGTCGATCGAAAAAGAAAGTTTTCTTTGCAGATAGCAGCACCGGTAGCGGCAGCAAACAAGAGAATGTCCATCAGAGAGGCTGCAGAAGGTTCGGTGGTCGCGGGGACGCGGTTCCCGTCAGTAAGCGAGAGGTATCGGGTTCGATCCTCGCAGTGTGCTCATTCATAATATTGGGGTTTCGCTCGTTCATTGTGAAGTGGTGTAATACTCTACGTGCATTATAGAACGTATGTTTCCGCGACCGATAAATATGAAATATGTTTTTCATAGAAGTTTCATCCGTGATATGAAAAAAACTAGTAAGGAATATTTTTCGCGACTACTACAAGTGCTAATATCGCGTTTTTAGCAGAGTATTACGCCACTCCATGAAAAACGGGTGAAAATCTAATGTTTTCTAAATCGGATAACAAAATTTTGGGGAGCTTTTCGTTGGTTTTTGTACACTTCTACCTCAAGGCGTGCATAAATGTCCATAGTATAGCTTGAGAACTCACGAGCTCAATAGTTGAGGAGAGTCAAAACATATTCTAATGTTTTACATTCACGAATGAGAAATTCTCCTCAGGCTGGTGATGACGCGATTGCGGTTGTCGATGAGGTTGCGTGTCACCCCACAGATAGTAGCATTCTGGCAGTCACGGGTGAGGGAATATTCAAGCTCTACCGGTGAGTACCTCTTGTGGACCTATTCTCTACCGGTGATGATAGTTTATTTTCCTTGTATACACTTGTTTTGGTCCTCCTCTGAGATTCGTTTTGTCTCAGATCTGTATATGAGCGGGTTTCCTAATTCCACACGACTTCTCTGTGGTAAAATCTCAAAAGTGCGCGAATATATTTATATAATCGGTAGTTTCTGAGATACACAAGTTTGTATCTTTGAGTGATGAACCTAAGATACTTCGATCCAGGTTGAATGGAAGTATTTGCTACTACCCCGAATTAACTCTGAACTGGTATCCAAAATCTTCATAGTGCACAAATATCTTTCGTCCTTCATATAACCTGTGGACCTATTCTGTATCTTTATACGATGAACCTAAGATATTTTCTGGGTGCGTTTATGCTTATCATATGGATGAAAGTCTTCAAGCCGATTTTTTCCAGTATTTATCTCGGTATTTAAATTCTTCATAGTGCGCGAATATCTTTTTTTTGTCAGAATTGGTCGGAATGGTGTGATGAAATCTGTGTCGGCGCAAGTGGCCACGAGTAAATCGAGAGAGGGGGAAAATAATATGAATATTAATTTTACATGTCAAGCTTGGCTCAGCGATGACAGGTGAGACAAATCTGCACGCATGCGCAAAAAATCATTCTCTTGCAGTCTTTTGGTTGGCACTGAAAGCGGTGACTTATTCGTGTACGAAAATAATGGAGAATTTCGACAAGCTATTTCTACAGCTCCGGGAGAGCTCAGGTGAAGGAAAATTTCGCGCGCTATGGAATTATCTCCGTGATAGATCGTGCTTATGCGCCTTGGCAACGACGAAGGGCTTCGTAATTGGTGGTGTGGAATCGACGATACGAATATATGAACGGAGTTATGAT
>NW_003205746.1:188496-197815 GCF_000006405.1 Perkinsus marinus ATCC 50983
AGGTAGATTTTTCCCGTGTAATTTTTTAGATCATTGAAATGTGCGCATCTGGACCTATTTTGTATCTTACCATAGACCACCTAAGATACTTGAAAATGTCGCTATTTCTTCAGTCGCTATGATTTCGTTTATTCTTCTCAGAAGGACTAAATGAGTCAATCGATGCGGATCTGCAAGGAAGAAATGAATTTAATTTTTTATCGACTCCATTCCACACAGCGCCAATAACAGCGGTCAGTGTTTGCGTGAGAAGACCACTGGTGATTACTGGTGGTGCTGATAGAAGTGTAAGGTACCGGGATTGAACGCGTGCTAGTCACAATGAAGTTTCAGTCGCACTGTTGGAGGAATATATGTTGGTTTTCCTCAGCTGAGCTCAGGAGTTTTCTTAGTTTTGTACATATATCAAATGGAGTTACACCCGTTCCACATGAAGTGGCGTGATACCCTACGCTTTTTTCGCGGAGTGAATTGTGAAATACGTTTTTCATATCATGGGTAAACTCCATTTGTGTCGGTGTCAGGTTATTGTGTGGAATTATGAAGATAGAAAATGTGAGATTCATGAGAAGTTCGATGAGGAAGTTTGTTGTGTGGCAATCCACCCCAACGGTTTTGGGATGATAGTTGCTCTGGCGGGAAGAATTAGGTGAGAAATTGAGAAGACATAATTGCGGATTTGCAATTTTTATTAAAAGTAGTTTCATTTTCTACTGGGTGGAAAATACGCGAAAGAATTCCCACATTTAAAGTCAAATTTTCTATAGTCTATAGAAGTTGTCCTATTCTTTGACGTGTTTGAATCCGAATGATGGAGTAAGATTTCAATCAGGTTGATGAACTTACTGATGGATGCTATCCAACCGTACAAGGATCTTCCAGTGAGGAATAGTCGAGAAGTTAAATACGCCCATGGGGGTCATCTTTTTGCGGTGGCGGGATCGGCTAATCAAGTTCAGGTGAGAAATTGGTGAAACGAAGGTCGGATTTTGTGTTTTTTTATTTTTTGTGTTATTTTTGGCTTTGTTGATCTAGTTTGACATTGTTGTAATGTTGATGAAGTAAAGAGTTTTGACATTTAGAATTTGGAGTCTTCCAAGATAAGTTTGATGGCTTGATTCACACTGTGATGGTGTCACTCACGTGCTTTCTTTGTGGATTTACGGCATCATAGACGAATACCATCCGAAAATGCGTAGATTCAACCTCTCGAGTGCATGTGAATTAAACAATCGAAATTGTGGAATTCGGTTGCGACCGGAGCATTTCGAATTCTGAATGCGCGACTACGTCAATTGAACTTATCCGATAGATCCTTACTTCACTTGTATGAGATTCGAAACAATGAATGAGGAGTATATATAAATGCATATTCCAACTCAGCCATCAGCTTGTAATCGTGAACTAAACACATTGCAAAATATTCCATTTCCATACCACATCTTGGTGAGATCGTCGATCAGATATATAAGACGTACAGTGCGGAGTTGTTCTGTACGACTATTGCTGGCGGGCAGGCGACGATGCTCGGCAGTGTCGGTATGCAGGAGGCGTTAGCGGCGGCTGGTCTTGGAGGGTAGGGGGTCCACACCATTTTCAGATCAAATTAATTTTTTACTCGTTTGGTTGGCGTTCTACGTTTCTCGTTAACATTTTACCCATGGTATTGATTGAAAATGATTTGAGCTGGAAATGTGATGGATTGGTTAAAGTATCGTGGTGTATTTTTATAAGTGTACGTGAAAAAGGGACTCACTCTGAATTGTATTGGATATTTCGGCAACTACTTTTGAATGTTTATTGTGCGAGATATATTCTTCTAAGATGTGGTTAAGCAACGAAATACTCAGTGAATGCTCACTGATGATGGCTACCTGATATATAAATAGATCTTATATTGCTATCTAATATTCAGTGAACGTATTTTAAGGTGGTTTTGGATTGTTATTATCATGGAGTACGATCCAAGAATTAGTTGTGAATCACAACTTGTGATTTAGTTCGCTAAGGGATGTGATATCGTATCGTTTTCAGGCAAGTGCACACGATTGAGTTTAGCGATGATGATACTGCTGTGGGAGTAATAACTTCGGATGGGATTATGTAAGTTCGGAGAGCTTTAGCAGAATTGTTATTATCGTTCGTTTGTGCTGACGGCTTAGTTGAGTCTTTTTTGCGAAGATTTGTGTGTGGATTTAATTAGTGCGGGAAAATGAGAAATGCGCTCGCCCAATTGGTGGCTCGCATTGCAGGAGATAAAAATTATTTTGCCATGGTGATTCTGTTGCAGGTATGAGTACCTTCTTGTGGGAACTGAGGGACACAGTGCGCCGTGTCGGAGTGCCAGAGAGTGGCGAGCGAAAGCTAGAGGAGTTAAAGCAGTTGGTGTAGCGTTGGTGCGGACAGAAGTGCCAACGAGGACAGGAGTAGGCCCGGCAGTGGATTATGTTTTGGAAGGTATTTGGCGTTTTAGGTCGACACTGCTACAGGCTTCGCACCGCGGGTAAGTGGATATCGTTCGATGGCGCCTGAGAGTTGTGCACTTTGTCGACCGGAGTCAGCGATTTCCCTTGGGTGAAATAAGAGAGGGTTGTTCAAGGAATGAACATGCTCTACTTTAGCGGAGTAGCCGATCAAGAAAATCACCTCGGGCGGAGCTCGAACCGTCGATCACGGGCTCAAAAGGCACGCGCTCTATCGATTGAGTTACCGAGGCTGTCGGACTTAATGCAGTGGCTCACTCGTCGCGACTTTGATATGGTCCCGAGTGATTGTATCTCTGTTCAGGACGGCAGTCTGTCTGCTGGCGACTCTCGAACCGCTCAGCGTGTACGGCAGTGCAAGCATACTATCTATATCAGCTGTTCGGACGGTACCATTGTCGAACTCGGTCCGAATCATCGGGGAAAATTTGGCACTTACGATCGCCTATATGACATTCGACCCACTCCTGGTACGGCCATACAAAACATATTGGCTATTGGAGAGGAAAAGCAACTTGGAATTAGTATGAGTCCGACAGAACAGCTGAGGCAAAATAAAGTAGCGAAATTGAATACTAATCGTAAGCCACATGAAGTATGTCAGGCTAAAGCTCAAGGGGATAATAAACCACAGCATTACCCATTGGTGGTGCCCACCTCGTCGGGTTCGCGACCGCCCCTTCTGTTTGGGAGTTGTTCAGCGACGCTGGCGAAATCGCAGACCACAGCTACTCCTATTAGTGATTCACTGAGTGTTGTTAATGCGATGATTGATGAGCATACAGACCCTGAAATTATGGGGAGCGCGAGGATTGCTCTACCGAGCTTTTTGAAGGTGAAAGAGAAGAGCTTATGCTACTTGTCGTCAAACAATTGTTTATCGTATTTAATTGTGTGCAATATCGAGGTTGTTATGATTCCATCAAATTTGAACTGATCGTTGTCTGACGAGTGTGTCAGATTTACGCTATCCCTAACTTTTCTAAGAAGGACAAACGAAATCCTGGAGTGGGATCGATCAAAGCATTTATCGAACTGCCGGTACTAATTTCGCGGCGCGCGGTCACGTATGTGTTCATCTGGCAGGCTCATTATGGTGGGATCAGCCGTGTGGTATTGTCCCATGGGAATGAGCATCTCTTCACCGTTTCAGAAGATGGAGCGCTTATGATCTTCCAAATTTGGCACCCTTCGATGGTTCCTTTCGAAGCACCAACCAGCGCGTTGGTAAGTCGTCTCTCGGTATGGGAAACTCTCCGGTATGGGAGTAATCCTTTGGGCGACTTTTTCGCCCTTGATATGAGCATAAACCCTCGAGAGAAAGGTTCCCAACTTGTAGCATGTGATGTATCCTTTCGATGGAGACTCGATACTCCCATCGTTAGCATAAGGAGACAGCATTCTATTTGGATGAATAATTGTTCGGGTGTAAAGTTCCGATGGACTATTCAAACTATCCTTCTTGCAGATTGTCTCGCCACAGTCAGCGGCTAAACCGAGAGGTGAGTTCTTCTCTGAGGAGATGAGGTCGATCTCATTCTCAAGATTCGGAGGAAAGTCAGCGAAGGGGAGAGTCAAAAAAGATGCCACTGGCGACGTCTGAGGAAGCTCTCGTTACTAAGCCTTACCTTGATGAGAGGGAGAGGATCACTGCAGACTTACAACGGCGGGTGGCCGAACTTGGAGAACAAATTGAATACGAACTCAAGTGAGCAGGAAAAGTGTATATCATTGTATTGTTTCGCTAAGTGATGAGAACACGATATCGTTACAGCGTGGAAACTGTGTGATTTTGATCGAATTCTAACGAGTCTCATTGGAATTCAAAGAAAGCCACAAGATTTTCTCATTGATTGAGACATCTTCGGTGAGTAATTATTCAATCGTTAATTCAAGAGTTTGTTTCAACGTATTTAGCTCATTCAAAGAGGTGAGAGTGATACACAATGTGTACTACACATATAAACAGATGGTGAACCATTATGCCTTATGATTGTAGGAGTTGATAAAGCTCAAGAGATACCATGGCATGTTGGAGCATCACGTATCGTTATCGTTGCAGGCTCAGAGAGGAGCACAATCGAGACCAGACGCACAGGATGGAGAAGGAGTATTCTGAGTCCACGAGGCAGTCGGTGGCCGAATATGATAAGCTTACCGATGATAAAAACCTGATGCAAGCTAGTAAGTTCTTCGCATGATATAAGATGATGCGCATACTGGAACTTTTCCCCACTCATATTGGCAAATTAAGTGATTGTGAGTCTCGAGGCGCCCATTAGTTTGGTCATTCATAACGGAGCTGATGACCTCAGCTGATAGTATCAGCTTGATACCACACCTCAACCTGAGGTTCTTGTTTATCTTCACATCCAGCTTCTCTCGAATCCAATATCAATTAGAAGAGGCCGTCTCCGAGAGGGGTAGTTCTCCACGCAAAAGTATTCATACTAGGCGAATATTCTCCTGTGGAGCATTCGATTGTTCGCCTTTTGACAGTTCGTGTTGTGAGTGATGTTGTGAATTGCGGAAGTCGGTGGAGACGAGCCTCACTGTTTCTTGGTAGATTTCGAAGATCAGCTGGCGAAAATGACGACTGATCACCTGGACAATGTGGGTCAACTGAAAAAGACGTTTGACCACAAGATGAGCTTTGAAGGCCAGCGGTAAGTCGAGAATGAAGTTGAAAGAGTGTTATTCGAGTTTCGCCGGGCGGAATTCAAATCAAGCTCGCTCTGGCAGGATATCATGCAACCTCAACATGTTTTTCTGCTAATTCACGTACTGGGATCAACATGAGCACTTAATGGCATTAATTTACTGCTAGCTCTGTGAGTAGTGCATCAAGGGGAAGTCATCTTGGCTCCACCATCACTTGACATGGTCAGGAATCTTGAGGATTGTACGAACGAATAACTGACATGTTCTCACACGACGCTGCGGATTTACGAATCATGAAGCATCTATGTTTCTAGCCGTGGAACAGCGATCTATATTTCCACGCCGACTTCAGCGGTCACTCCACGAATCTTAGAGTATTCTCGTATACATGACTCGTTGACTTCCCTGTCGATGCTACAGCTCGTGAGGAGGCCGGGCAGTAATTGATCGCTGTTGAGCTCGTCCTATAAGTGGGCAATGATCAGCACCGAGATAAATAGTCCATCTCATACTTGAGTAAAGATCGATATCACGTCGATAATTATAAAATTAATGGGCAATTTGGCTGACGTATGATCATCGCATGTCGTGAATAAGCCAACAAGCGAGTCACGTCGTGCGATGCGAGCCGCACGGCAACTCGTAGACCCCATCACGTCATTCTTCAGTGTTAAGCCGTATATTTGGTCCTTATCAGACTAGCAGAGTTGATGGAAACTTCGGAGCGAGAGTATAAAGAATGGATGACAATGAAGGAGACTATCGAAAGAAAACATAGAAGTATGTCTTTTGAGCTGGTACATCATGGAGATGTTGCTGAGGGATTGTGTATTCGCTTGATCTTCGGTGTGGAGTGTTCATGTGAAGATCATTTTTAGTATGTTGGCCTCCTTGACTTGTTCTGAACAACTTGTTCAAAACAATCCCCCAAAACAACTTGTTTTTCATGACAGAAATAGTGGAAGCAATGGAGAGAGTTTTTGATGAAGAAAAGAAGAAGAATAGAGAAGAGCGGGATGTTGTGTTGGAGGAGAAAGAGGAGAGCTTCCGTGAGCATCACCAGAAGTTGAAGTGAGAAATCGAAAGCTAGGAATTGAACCCGGAATCTCTATCCCGTGACGCAGACGTGATACCTTTGTATCGCATGCTTGATATTTTTGTTATACTCCTGCGTCTAATCTTTCGAATGTGAGTTGAAATTGCTTGCATGTTGCAGGGCAGTCGAGATGAAGGCAGATGAGAGAATCGACACAGTTAAACGAGAGTAACGGTCGACTGGATAAGCAGGACTTCCCATCATCGAGTGCTAATCCATCAGATACGAGACACTCCTGAGTAGTGAGAAAGACGATAAAATCGTCCTGCGTGGTCAGGCTGGAATACACAAGTACTTTCACTAGCATAGCTGGGCGTTTTATATCATCCTTCCAGGAAACACTATGAGGATTTGAAGAGGCAAATGGCTTCCAGAGAAGAGAACTTGAACAGCTGCATATTGCAGGTCACTAAGGCCAACCGACTGATGACTCATTTCCATAGAAGGTTGAATTTGGATAGGTTCAAAGGCAGCAGGAGAAGATCGAGTCCTTGCTGAAAGATCGCGCGTCGAATACCAAAGAGATGCAAGAGAGAGAAAAGACGATTGAAGATGAGGAGAGACGAATGGACGAACTGAAGAGGCAGAATCAAGAGTTAGAGAAGTTCAGATTCGTACTCGATTATAAGATGAAGGTGAGTTGAAGTTTGATCATCGGTAGTCGTTATGGCTCGCTGGTAGGAATTGAAGAACGAAGTCGATCCTAAATCGGCTGAAATTGCAACGATGAGGGCTCAGATTAACCTCATGGATAATGAAATCGAAGGGTGAGCAGCGTTGAAAGAGCCCGTTTGAGCTAGCTTCATTATCGATGGAATGTTCGGCTGAGCATCCTTGTTGATTTGATGTTATCAAAAAACTTGATTGTCACACGGTATTTTGGTTGATATCATTGGTATTGAAATTGCCGTGAATTTTTCCAGACTGTTAAGTCTAGGAACAAGCCTCGTCTCACGCGAGGCTTGTGTTCAAAAATTGTTTGTTCAGATGCATGCGACGAAACAAGACGCTGAGTTTGGAGGTTTCAGAGCTGAATATGAAACAGAGAGTGCGGCGGTTTGTCGTGGTTCTCGTATGATATCCAGCACTACAGGCACTGTTATTGGAGATAAAAGACGAAAAGGGGAAAATCGCTGAGGAGCAGCGAGAGCACGAGGTAAATTGCTTCTTGTGAAATGACCCAGCTCGATATTACAACTCGAATTTCACGATTCTCGGTCCGTGGGAAATAACTTGGCACGAGTGAAACAAGGATATTCAGCTTTCACATCGACCTTCGAATTTTTCGCTTTATGCACGCTCCTTCCCATTTGGATCTTTCTCAGGTTTCGAAAACGGCGATCAGGGAGTGTTATCGAGACTGTGAAGACCCGCGGAAGTTGAAGAAAAATATCACAAAAATGTATCATCAGCTTATCCTAGAGGAAAACAAATGGACAAAGGAAGCTGATAATGGCGGGGAAACTGGGGAAATGAATGATGAGGATCTCGAGGGAGACGGGAAAGGTGAACCTTGGCCGTGTGTGTGTTTGAAAGATATTGGAATCTAAAGGATTATGGGAAACGTAAATAGATTTTCTATACAAGAAATGAACTTTTGAATGATTTAGCTCGCTGGCATAGCGGCCCCACCCGGCGGATAGATTTGTGTATGGTATAGTCCTCTGGTATAGCGGCCCCGTTAGGCGAATAGATTTCTATATGGTATAGTCCTCTGGCATAGCGGCCCTATGTGGCAAATATATTTCTGATTGGTATTGTCCATAGCGGGTATCGACGAGTCGTCTGGCTTATCCTAGGGTGTCGGTTGAAATGATTGTCATCAGTTGACGGTGACCAGAAGGAGTTCGATAGACAAAGAGAATACCTCGAGAAGTGTATTAATACTCTGAAAGAGAAGCACGAGAAGGCAACTCGGGTGAGAAGTAGAATTATTATTCTGCTCACTATTGGGGAAGCTATGTGCTTGGGCAATTATGTGTATGTCCTCCTTCAAGGTTCACAGAGCTACGAATACTAGAGTTATGCAGGACAACGTGACGTTGATCAAAGAAATCAACATTCTACGGAGAGAAGTATCATTCCTGAAGAACGAGCGAGCTGCAGAGAAGCGACTGAGTTTGCCCGAAAGCTCAGAGATTCCTGTGTCGACGATTGAGCAAGAATCTACTGGAAAATGCCAGGAGGCTGCCATGCAGCGCGAGGTTCGCCATATATTGTATGCCATTGATTCAATCTGCATATAGTATCATCGCAGTAGGTTGGCATTTTGATAATAAGTCATAGCTTTATATTGTCTATCTTCACTGCTTGCCATTCATGTGATATAATCATGATTAACTTATGGTAATCATCTCCAGCACTGTGGGTTACACTCTACCAGTGCCCTAGAGTCACCGTGACCCTAGGTCTTGAGCTCGGATCGAAATGAGTGAAACCAAGACGCTGTCACTCCAGGATCCAGCATTTTTAAGCCTCGATTCACTGTTATCGAAACTTGCTCTGATAGACCGCCTCGCGAAGGGCGTATTTTTGACAAGGGCTTTGTGTCAGGAGATCGAAGCGTTGAAGTGTGCACTCGAGGAGCTTGATAAGTCAGCATCAGAAGTTGTGGGAGATGCTACGATATCCGTTGCATGACTACGCTCTGTTGAGGATTAACCAGTCGTAACGGAACTTTTTGTGTTCTTCATTGGGATTGGCGACGTAATCTTATCATTTCATATCCAATCGACGATTAGTAATCGTACATTCAGTCACGCAACAGAAGAACGCAGCGAATAAAGGGTTATGACCATCTTGGCGGAACACTCTTGCACCGGATCGATTGAAATTTTGAACAGTAGCGCTGACTGCGATATTGTGAAAGACAAGAGAATATCTGGCCAAGTTTAGCAATGTTTGATCACAACTCGTTACATAGCGGTAAATGCGGCTCAAAGAAGATAGGAGCTTCACAATGATTCTCATCGTATAACCTGGGATCGCCTGATGGCATCACAGACAGGTATGAAAACCTGAAATCTAATCATTAGATTCTAATGTATCATACTATGGTCAACCCCGGGCGCGTCACTGG
>NW_003205746.1:197915-203958 GCF_000006405.1 Perkinsus marinus ATCC 50983
AGTGAAGCTTTCGGCGAAAGCCTTTCGCTACTGATGGATCGAGGTCTCCGCTTTGGTATCTCAGAGATGAGGGGATTCTTCACCGAGGAAGCGCCGTGGAGCGCCTCCCATACAATGGGACCCATAGTACCAAAAATTCTGGGCCAGAATGCGTCAAGGGCGATCCGAAGCCCAAGTACAGGAGGGAATCCCTCCGAGGGATCGCTTGGAAAATTTGATGCCTAAATCAAATAGTTTACCGACATCATTATGGCATTATAAACTAGAACTCGACTTGTCTCAATTTCATTCTAGGTGAAAATCAAGTGCAACTTGGTTTCCACCGCGGTGAAATGGCTCCAAGTGGATTTGAGCCGGGTACGCCCGGTCAGGGCGCTCTCTCATCACGTAGCATGATCGATCTTGTTCGAAGCCTCGTTGGGAAATGGGACCGTTCGGTCCATAGATTTCTTTGCCCACCTCCCGCCCTAGGGTCTGGATAGGTTGCTCACCGATGAAATCGCCTCGTATGTTATCGCCGACGCAAGCCGAGTTGGTTTGGTCGAAGATGGCAGCCCAGCCTTGATCGGGCCGTCTAATAAGCCTGAACCTCACCCACTCTACGGCGTACGGGCGTATTCTCTGTCGCGCCGTCACAGAGAATGGATCGCCGTGACAGTCACGGTGATCGTTCGCCGGCAGTCCCTCCCGGATCCCTCGGATTCCGCGGCCTGGACGACTAATTAGATGTTCGTCTGGTCCAAATCGCCCTGACCAGTTGATGCCGAGACCTAAACATCATTCTATTTCTATAATAGAGAAATAGAATAAAAATTGATCCTTATTATCGTAGTCATTTGTTGCCTGTGGCTCATTCTATTTTCGGTCTTATATTCCTATCCCTTCTTTTTGACTGGATTTCTAGGCCGCGTGTGGATCCTAGCGAGAAGAGCTAACTCTCAGTTTTCATTGCCCTTTGCTCAACTCATAACAATGCCCCAACTCGGGATCCACGATAAACTGACGATGAGGCCACAACTCCGTATTCGCTAAGGCAATTCACTGGATCAGCGGTGATAAAGTCAGATAATCTGACTCAGATTAGATCTGACTCTTTGGCTCCCTCTTGCGATCGCAGTAACACGGTGTTACTAAAACCTCCCATAATATACCTTGACTTGCCTGTCCGAAGTACCCATATCCGCCCTTCGTCTTTCCTTTACCAAAGGGATCCTCGCCAGCTTTACCCTCACTGTTCCCGTTGGGCTCATTTGTTCCCGGCTGTACTACCCGGGAAATACTCAACGAATGGGTCATCCATAAGTGATACTAGGTGATACATATGTCATAAGTGACATACTTCACATGATGAGTTCATGATCCAGTTGAATCGGACGGACCATCACTCGGAGTTTTGTGGGTGCCTGAGGGACACAGTGCGCCGTGCCGGAGTGCCAGAGAGTGGCGAGCGAAAGCTAGAGGAGTTAAAGCAGTTGGTGTAGCGTTGGTGCGGACAGAAGTGCCAACGAGGTCAGGAAAGGCCCGGCAGTAGATTATGTTATGGAAGGTATTTGGCGTTTTAGGTCGACACTGCTACAGGCTTCGCACCGCGGGTAAGTGGATATCGTTCGATGGCGCCTGAGAGTTGTGCACTTTGTCGACCGGAGTCAGCGATTTCCCTTGGGTGAAATAAGAGTGGGTTGTTCAAGGAATGAACATGCTCTACTTTAGCGGAGTAGCCGATCAAGAAAATCACCTCGGGCGGAGCTCGAACCGTCGATCACGGGCTTAAAAAGCACGCGCTCTATCGATTGAGTTACCGAGGCTGTCGGACATAATACAGTGGCTCACTCGTCGCGACTTCGATATGGTCCCGAGTGATTGTATCTCTTTTCAGGACGGCAGTCTGTCTGCTGGCGACTCTCGAACCGCTCAGCGTGTACAGCAGTGCTTGCACTGAGTGCAAGCATACTATCTATATCAGCTGTTCGGACGGTACCATTGTCGAACTCGGTCCGAATCATCGGGGAAAATTTGGCACTTACAATCGCCTATATGACATTCGACTCACCCCTGGTACGCCCATACAAAACATATTGGCTATTGGAGAGGAGAAGCAACTTGGAATTAGTATCAGTCCGACAGAACAGCCCGTCGTGACGTCGTGACGTGACGCGCCGTAAGCGTCACTCCGCTATCGGGAGTGACGGGGCGGGACTCACGGAAAAGTGTAGGAGTGATCAAAAAAGTACTGTCACGAAAAAATAGGAAGATCGATACACAGAACAGCATTCCGCATCACCGTGCGATGGTAACTGGTGGCTACGATCGCCTGTCGTGTGCACTAAATGCATGACACCCGCATCGTCAAAGCTGTATGTTTCCCTGTGATGCTCGTGCCGCGTTCACCTGGGCCGGGATCTAGCTGGGGGAACAAGCATCGGTCGGTCGATCGTCGCGGCGTCGCATTGCCTGCACGCGCCCGCTCTAGCGCGACCCGCGCGGAGCCAATAAAGGCGCCCGTCGCACTGACTCGATGCTTCGAGGGCTTGAAGCCGTAGACATCACCTGCCTTCCAGCCCACCAGATCCACGCGCCCAGGAGTGGGATATTTAACAGCAGCACAGGGAACGATATTAGGCTCACTCGCTAGAGAGAGGAAAGCGAAGGTTTGATAAGATAATAAGGATGAGGCAAACTGGACCCACAACACGCTCCAGGAATACTACGTCACGTCACCTAGAGGTTTTGCGTCTGGGGACAGTACAACAAGTCACGTGACGGGTGATAGCCGTAAGCTCGGCTTTTTACGGACTACCTTTTTCTCAACCAACACAACTCTACTTGTGTCATGCCCTTTGAACCTGACGACGACCATAGTCCACCATAGTCGCCTTCGTAACGAGCGATAAAGTTATTGGATTCCAACGATCGGACCAGGAATAATTCATGGACCCTCGCATTGCGTGAATGCGTGAGCCTCACGTGTGCGGAAGCCGACAGCCATAGCCATCTTATTTTGCGACGCGCAGCAACGACTCGCCTACACATCTTGGACCATCAATGCACAATCTCGTGAACGCCGCACTGTTTGTCTGTCTTAACATAGCCTGGGCTGATTTCACGGTCGGGAGGTGGGTCCGTGAGGACTCCTCACTGAGTAGAGAGTATGATTTACATCGTGTGATAATAGGACTCCTTTCAGAACCGAAGTCTTTAGACAATTTCCGACAGCGAATAGCAATGACGATGCCAACTTAACGGGTCGGTCATATGGATTCGGTCACAGTTCGAAGCATGAAAGCGATCGTCAATTGTTGTGTCCATTTCAGAGGGTGAGACGTATGAGAAGCCCGAAGGTAAATGTAGGTACGATAATTCTGGGAGTGTGGTTGGCTGTTCATGCGACAATAGCATGGGGCTGATCTTCGGTGTAATCTTGAACGACCCCTCTTACTCAGATATCCGTCGCATTGCTGTACTAACTCTCAATCTATCTTATCTCTTTCAGAACTCTAAAACGGTCTTTGCAGCGGTCTGTACTACGAAATGTAGCTACGGCTGTCCGAAACCCCCTACTGGATCGGTACGATGCATACCTCTCGGAAAATGCACTATCGGATGCAGCAATGATAAGGTAGACTCAGTTCGCTCCGATGTGGCCTACAAGTGGCGTCTTCTCAGGACTGTCCTGAAGGGGGGTTTTGTCTAGATAGCGAGGATCAAGGGAAGTATTGCTCTTTCCACAATTGATCAGCACACGATCATGGGTGATCACTCGTGAGCGATATCCGACCCAGGGCCGATGGCCCTACTCTTGTTATATGCTGTAATCAGGCAGTAGTTGAGCATTATTTCTCTGTAGCTGAGTCACTCTGTGTGCATCATTGTGATCTTAGCATTGCCACTCATCTCTTTTGTGTAAGTAACTGAGGATGGTTAATCTTGCACTCTTGAAGTTATTTGTGCTCTCAAGCCATTAGCTATGCCTTTACACAGTTGCACACATATGAAAAGGCTTTTCTGAACCTTGAATAGGGTTTAGTTGAGTGTCAACGTAGGCACTCGACACTATTCAGGCCGTCAATTTTGTCTATCTTAGCCTCGATTGCTGATAGACTGGATACCAAACTATTTCCTCACTCCACTACACAGGTTCGTCTTTGCTGTAGACCTCAATGGTAATGAGTTCAGTCTGAAACGGTTCAATCCCGACAACTACGAGGGAGAGTTCAATATTAACAACGTGTTGGCGTGTGATGTCGTTCGCTTCCCATGGATTAGAAACTGGAAGAGACCCCTTTGATAGCACTACAATATAAGAACTACAGAAGAGACCCTTGCGCTCTATCGATTGAGTTACCGAGGCTGTCGGACTTAATGCAGTGGCTCACTCGTCGCGACTTTGATATGGTCCCGAGTGATTGTATCTCTGTTCAGGACGGCAGTCTGTCTGCTGGCGACTCTCGAACCGCTCAGCGTGTACGGCAGTGCAAGCATACTATCTATATCAGCTGTTCGGACGGTACCATTGTCGAACTCGGTCCGAATCATCGGGGAAAATTTGGCACTTACGATCGCCTATATGACATTCGACCCACTCCTGGTACGGCCATACAAAACATATTGGCTATTGGAGAGGAAAAGCAACTTGGAATTAGTATGAGTCCGACAGAACAGCTGAGGCAAAATAAAGTAGCGCAATTTGAATACTAATGATTCGTAAGCTACATGAAGTATGTCAGGCTAAAGCTCAAGGAGATAATAAACCACAGCATTACCCATTAGTGGTGCCCACCTCGTCGGGTTCGCGACCGCCCCTTCTGTTTGGGAGTTGTTCAGCGACGCTGGCGAAATCGCAGACCACAGCTACTCCTATTAGTGATTCACTGAGTGTTGTTAATGCGATGATTGATGAGCATACAGACCCTGAAATTATGGGGAGCGCGAGGATTGCTCTACCGAGCTTTTTGAAGGTGAAAGAGAAGAGCTTATGCTACTTGTCGTCAAACAATTGTTTATCGTATTTAATTGTGTGCAATATCGAGGTTGTTATGATTCCATCAAATTTGAACTGATCGTTGTCTGACGAGTGTGTCAGATTTACGCTATCCCTAACTTTTCTAAGAAGGACAAACGAAATCCTGGAGTGGGATCGATCAAAGCATTTATCGAACTGCCGGTACTAATTTCGCGGCGCGCGGTCACGTATGTGTTCATCTGGCAGGCTCATTATGGTGGGATCAGCCGTGTGGTATTGTCCCATGGGAATGAGCATCTCTTCACCGTTTCAGAAGATGGAGCGCTTATGATCTTCCAAATTTGGCACCCTTCGATGGTTCCTTTCGAAGCACCAACCAGCGCGTTGGTAAGTCGTCTCTCGGTATGGGAAACTCTCCGGTATGGGAGTAATCCTTTGGGCGACTTTTTCGCCCTTGATATGAGCATAAACGCTCGAGAGAAAGGTTCCCAACTTGTAGCATGTGATGTATCCTTTCGATGGAGACTCGATACTCCTATCGTTGGTATAAGAACTTCTTATTAAGAAGACAGCATTTTATTTGGATTAATAATCGTTCGGGTGTAAAGTTCCGATGGACTATTCAAACTATCCTTCTTGCAGATTGTCTCACCACAATCAGCGGCTAAACCGAGAGGTGAGATCTTCTCTGAGGAGATGAGCTCGATCTCATTCTCAAGATTCGGAGGAAAGTCAGCGAAGGGGAGAGTCAAAAAAGATGCCACTGGCGACGTCTGAGGAAGCTCTCGTTACTAAGCCTTACCTTGATGAGAGGGAGAGGATCACTGCAGACTTACAACGGCGGGTGGCCGAACTTGGAGAACAAATTGAATACGAACTCAAGTGAGCAGGAAAAGTGTATATCATTGTATTGTTTCGCTAAGTGATGAGAACACGTTATCGTTACAGCGTGGAAACTGTGTGATTTTGATCGAATTCTAACGAGTCTCATTGGAATTCAAAGAAAGCCACAAGATTTTCTCATTGATTGAGACATCTTCGGTGAGTAATTATTCAATCGTTAATTCAAGAGTTTGTTTCAAC
>NW_003202141.1:0-1009 GCF_000006405.1 Perkinsus marinus ATCC 50983
AGGGTATCGCTTCGTGCGATATTTAGTGACCATCAGAGCACGCTACGACTTTTGATTATATCCTTGGATTTAATCGGAAGCTCGCAAGCATTGCATTGATGCAATCACCTGGTTGATCCTGCCAGTAGTCATATGCTTGTCTCAAAGATTAAGCCATGCATGTCTAAGTATAAGCTTTAAACGGCGAAACTGCGAATGGCTCATTAAAACAGTTATAGTTTATTTGGTGATCGATTACTATTTGGATAACCGTAGTAATTCTAGAGCTAATACATGCGTCAAGGCCCGACTTCGGAAGGGCTGCGTTTATTAGATACAGAACCAACCTAGGCTCCGCCTAGTCCTTGTTGGTGATTCATAATAACCCGGCGAATCGCACGGCTTGTCCGGCGATGGACCATTCAAGTTTCTGACCTATCAGCTATGGACGGTAGGGTATTGGCCTACCGTGGCGTTGACGGGTAACGGGGAATTAGGGTTCGATTCCGGAGAGGGAGCCTGAGAAACGGCTACCACATCTAAGGAAGGCAGCAGGCGCGCAAATTACCCAATCCTGATACAGGGAGGTAGTGACAAGAAATAACAATACAGGGCAATTCTGTCTTGTAATTGGAATGAGTAGATTTTAAATCTCTTTACGAGTATCAATTGGAGGGCAAGTCTGGTGCCAGCAGCCGCGGTAATTCCAGCTCCAATAGCGTATATTAAAGTTGTTGCGGTTAAAAAGCTCGTAGTTGGATTTCTGCCTTGGGCGACCGATCCACCTTTCCTACGGGATTGGTTGGTATCAGGTTTGACCTTGGCTTTTTCTTGGGATTCGTGCTCACGTACTTAACTGTGCGTTGACCGTGTTCCAAGACTTTTACTTTGAGGAAATTAGAGTGTTTCAAGCAGGCTTATGCCATGAATACATTAGCATGGAATAATAGGATATGACTTCGGTCATATTTTGTTGGTTTCTAGGACTGAAGTAATGATTAATAGGGACAGTCGGGGGCATTCGTATTTA
>NW_003212130.1:0-1810 GCF_000006405.1 Perkinsus marinus ATCC 50983
AGGAGTGGCGTTTTACCGTGGTGCTGATTGCTGTTGCTTGGTCTATGATATCACCAATCCGAAGAGTTTCGAGAGCTTGGATTCCTGGCGGGATGAATTCCTCATACAAGTAAAGTTATCTGAACTCATTCTCTGCAATAAAGCTGACCATAATAGGCGTCACCGAAGGACCCCGAGGAATTCCCATTTGTGGTAGTCGGGAATAAATTGGATATGGAGGCAAAGCGCAAGGTATTAGGGGGAGTTGATCTCAGCGTCCTCTGCTGAGTGGCGACTCACTATTATGGATAGGTGTCGAAGGCAAGGGCTACCACTTGGTGCAGATCTAAGAATAATATTCCATGTTTTGAGACTAGCGCTAAGGATTCCCTCAATGTTGAGCAGGTGCTGCGGGAATCGACTTGGTATTGTCCATCATAGTTTTTACTCAGGCTTTCATCGAAATTGCACGACGGGCACTGCAGAACGAGGCGGCAATGGCTAAGGAGCAGGAGCAGATGTGAGATACCATCTCACGTTTTGCCCTTGTTGCTATTCAGATGGATCAGAGATATCCCGTCATCAGGTATTTGTCCCAAACACTGAACTTGAATAACCCTCCTGCGGAGAGCCAGAGCTCCAATGTACAGCAGTGCGAGTGCTAGAAGCGTATCACTGTCTATCGTCGTCATCAACTCCTTGTTGGTGTCGTTTCTCGTTGATAGTACTAGATGTTCTATGCTACTGTTAATACTACTGCGGCCTATAGAGTGTCTAGCTGATTGATCCTATTCCTACTGTGAAGATGGCTCTGACAATGTTGCATATATACTACCTAATAGTTCTGTCTCGGTAACTAATGACTTGAATTAACCGCGAGTCGTAATTTACGGGTTTACGGTGGTTACAAAGGTGATGCGGAGAAGAGCACTGAGTCTGATGTTTCTCAGAAGGCAAACGCGTGGAATGCCATAATCGGCGTAACTTGGGAACTCATGGATATACACGTATTGCCACATAAAGTCACCAGGTTAATCATGTAGGAGACATAGTGAAATTGGGGGCATGACGGTTTCCGTATCGCTCGGGAAATTCAATCGGGCTCGATCCTGAA
The DNA here is from genome assembly GCF_000006405.1 of Perkinsus marinus ATCC 50983. Classification (NCBI taxonomy): domain Eukaryota; phylum Perkinsozoa; order Perkinsida; family Perkinsidae; genus Perkinsus; species Perkinsus marinus. Next base: position 1,094 of record NW_003212130.1, read on the forward strand.
GAGCAACGGTAGCTCATCTTACTCGAGATCAGAAAGTTGCCCGTTCGAATCGGGCCGTGGTTATATACTTGATTTTGTAACAGATGTATGACCGATTGGGTATAGTGATTGCCGTGCGTTGCCTAGCAGTCCAAAATACCATACTCAATTTTGCTCTGTGGCGTACCGGTAACGCATCTAACTTCAGATCAGAAGGTTGTCCGTTCGAATCGGGCCGGGGTCATATATTTGAATTTGTGATCGACAGATATACGACAGAGCGGGTGCAGCAGTTGCGCTGCATTGCCTAGAAATCGAATATAGGATCTTAAGACGCGATACTCAGCTAAGCTTCGTGGTTCTCCTATGTAGAAAGATCTGCGTGCAACAACGCTCGGATCACACGCTTCTAAAAAGCATGTGATCAAAGAGACCTTCAATAATCACTAAACACTTCATCGAACAGTTCGATTCGAACTCCTCATCGCTCAGTGAGCGACGGTCATCGAAGTTGCTGAAAGGCGGTACTCCTCGATGGACCGAAGCTGAGTCCGGCACAGAGCAGTAATCAACTACTAGCAATACATCACAGCTACCACTGCACCGCCGACGGTCTCTAGAGCTTTTGCAACCTCTTGGTTGACCACGCCTAAATCATTAGTGGACATATCCAGTAGTAACAGATGTGGGCGGGACATTACTGCAACGGCTGGATCGAGAGGAGCCCGCTGATAGGCA
>NW_003200648.1:0-1065 GCF_000006405.1 Perkinsus marinus ATCC 50983
ATCGGTAATTATGTTTGATGATCTGGAGCCGAGTCATAGATCCTCAACAGTATCTCAACTATATCATATACACTAATCGGGTTGCAATTCCGGAGTCAAGTATCACTTGTAGAGTATCGGTAATTGTGTTTGGTGATCTGGAGCCGAGTCATAGACCCTCAGCAGTGTCTCAACTATATCATATACACTTATCGGGTGGCAATTCCGGAATCAAGTATCACTGCTAGAGTATCGGTAATTGTGTTTGATGATCTGGAGCCGAGTCATAGATCCTCAACAGTACCTCAACTATATCATATACACTTATCGGGTGGCAATTCCGGAATCAAGTATCACTGCTAGAGTATTGGTAAATGTGTTTGATGATCTGGAGCAGAGTCATAGACCCTCAGCAGTGTCTCAACTATATAATATACACTCATCGGGTGGCAATTCGGGAATCAAGTATCACTGCTAGAGTATTGGTAATTGTGTTTGATGATCTGGAGCCGAGTCATAGATCCTCAACAGGACCTCAACTATATCATATACACTAACCGGGTTGCAATTCCGGAGTCAAGTATCACTTGTAGAGTATCGGTAATTATGTTTGATAGTCTGTAGCCGAGTCATAGACCCTCAGCAGTGTCTCAACTATATCATATACACTAATCGGGTTGCAATTCCGGAATCAGGTATCACTTGTAGAGGATCGGTAATTGTGTTTGATGATCTGGAGCCGAGTCATAGATCCTCATCAGTGTCTCAACTATATCATATACACTTATCGGGTTGCAATTCCGGAATCAAGTATCACTGCTAGAGTATCGGTAGTTGTGTTTGGTAGTCTGAAGCCGAGTCATAGATCCTCAGCAGTGTCTCAACTATATGATATACACTTATCGGGAGGCAATTCCGGAATCAAATATCACTGCTAGAGTATCGGTAATTGTGTTTGGTAGTCTGAAGCCGAGTCATAGATCCTCAGCAGTGTCTCAACTATATCATATACACTTATCGGGAGGCAATTCCGGAATCAAGTATCACTGCTAGAGTATCGGTAATTGTGTTTGATGATCTGAGCCG
>NW_003200996.1:0-884 GCF_000006405.1 Perkinsus marinus ATCC 50983
CAACCAATAACATGCCCAACTTGTGCGAATTATTCGCAATACCGCGTCAGACATCACGGAACACTCAACACGCAACGTTCGCTATATCGTGTGCATCCGCCTATGTGTACTGCTCAGCCCTTCGATCCCACATGTGTCTGGGTGTCTGGCATATGCAGTATCGCGATCGTCCGACATTCCACTGCACGAGAATATGCATCCTCGCGGTCCGGGCAAGATCCCCACTTGTGGGGTCTTCCCGGACCGCCACCGACTTAGCGCTTCGCTTCGTATGTGTTCAGACACCTCTTATCCCTGTTCAGTAGTTCATGCCGTTCAGCATCGAGCGTACGCCTAAATGTATTGATGGAATTGGCGTAGCTTTTGCATTTCCCACTCGTTGCATCATCGATGCACTATTGTTTGGATGCCGACGTCTAACCGCATAGTCAACGGACTTTTTTCTCGCGGCCTTTGGACGGTGGAGTCTGGGTGGATCCCGCGCCGGTTTCGCCAAGAAACCCAACCCATCGCCTCAACAAAAATTGCGCGCGCTGGGGTGGGGGCCCCGGGCGCGCGCTAAAATCAAACCGGCTTTACCTGCGGCTAGAGTATATAGGCAAAATGAAGCCGTCTTCTCGCGACCTAGCCGTTCAATTGCGTTGAGTTTTAAATAGCATACGTAGCAGCCCGACACAGGTTGAGCACGCACTAGTCTGCGAGAATGTAACACAACAGTTTCGACAAGGAGCCGATTTAAAATGACCGCAAGTTCGAATCCCAGGCCTGACAATTTTAAATCTTTTATTCATGTCACAAAAACCTTAGCGGAGCGATGCAGTCCAGCAAGATTCACGCAATTGTGCTGTCTCTGAAAGTCGTCTTCGCCCGATTCGTGCAGCTCA
>NW_003206304.1:0-1086 GCF_000006405.1 Perkinsus marinus ATCC 50983
CGGTAGTTATTTGGCCCGCCGGGAGGAGGTTAGGGAACGTCGTCCTATCAGCAACGCAGAAGTCATCCGAACACTGGCCAGATGAAGAGGATGTAGTAGTGCTAGTCACAGGACCACTAGTTGAGACAGTAGTAGTGCTAATCACAGGACCACTAGTTGAGGTAGTAGCAGTGCTAGTCACAGGACCACTAGTTGAGGCAGTAGTAGTGCTAGTCACAGGACCACTAGTTGAGGCAACAGTAGTAGTGCTAGTCACAGGACCACTAGTTGAGGCAGTAGTAGTGCTAGTCACAGCACCACTAGTTGAGGCAACAGTAGTAGTGCTAGTCACAGGACCACTAGTTGAGACCGTAGTAGTGCTAGTGACAGGACCACTAGTTGAGACCGCAGTAGTACTAGTCACAGCACCACTAAATGAAGCAGTAGTAGTGCTAGTCACAGGACCACTAGTTGAGACAGTAGTAGTGCTAGTCACAGGACCACTAGTTGAGGCAACAGTAGTAGTGCTAGTCACAGGACCACTAGTTGAGACCGTAGTAGTGCTAGTCACAGGACCACTAGTTGAGGCAGTAGTAGTGCTAGTGACAGGACCACTAGTTGAGGCAACAGTAGTAGTGCTAGTCACAGGACCACTAGTTGAGGCAGTAGTAGTGCTAGTGACAGGACCACTAGTTGAGACAGTAGTAGTGCTAGTCGCAGGACCGTTAGTTGAAACCGTAGTAGTGCTAGTCACAGGACCACTAGTTGAGACAGTAGTAGTGCTGGTCGCAGGACCGTTAGTTGAAACCGTAGTAGTGCTAGTCACAGGACCACTAGTTGAGGCAGTAGTAGTGCTAGTCACAGGACCACTAGTTGAGGCAGTAGTAGTGCTAGTCGCAGGACCGTTAGTTGAAACCGTAGTAGTGCTAGTGACAGGACCACTAGTTGAGGCAACAGTAGTAGTGCTAATAATAATCACATAAAGTTTACCGAGTGTGAAGCGCATAATAGTAGGCTCAATAATAACACCCGAACCATTCAAGGGGTCCATGGGAATCCACGCGCCTCCCTGACCTGTGAACCGAGCAATCTGCCCAGTAGCCTTTT
>NW_003215834.1:0-1508 GCF_000006405.1 Perkinsus marinus ATCC 50983
TAAATACCTGAAAATTTCCGAGTGGAAACGGCGTTTTTCATCAGATTCAAACACTTCTATCGCAATGTATTTTCAATATAAATTGTACAATACTTTAATACAATCAATTTTATAATGTCATCATACTGCTCGGCAATCAGTGCTTGCCAAGAATGTCGAACTACTAGGTATACAGCGGATCACACATGAATTCCACGCCATGAAATACATGAGAACAATTCCTGCCAGGTATTACTTGACATCCTTCCCACTGGAGCAGATCCATAGTTTTTTTATAATATAACATGACGTCCCCAGAATTCTCATCTCGTTGTAACTGAAATACGCGAATGCAATGTACTCAGTGTCACTGAGTCAGTGTATCATAAACTGTGTATGCGCCTGGGAAGAGAAAAAGGTGTAGGCGTCCCACTACTCGGAACGAATAAGCGGTGGTGATTCCTTTAATTGTTGGTATTCTGCTATCGAACCGCTTCTTCCAGTCCCGGATGTGATACATTGGTGAGGCCTTCGTCTTCAAGCACTCTCTGTGCATCGGTGTATCAAGAACCTGAACAGAAAGGGAGAATCGTCTGCGTGAGAATGATTCGAGGCGAAAGAGAGTAGAACCAAGAGCTATCTTGTGGGTCTAGATTGCACGTATTGAAAAAACGGAACAGCTCTGCCGCACCATGCTTACTCTTCTCCGTTTTAGCTCCGATGCAGACGGCCGTCTGGATTCATAGCCACTAAGGCATTCCTCGACCAAGCTACAGATTTCCGCAGAATTGACGAATTTGTGTGCTTTAAGAAACCGACCGTACTGTGAATGACGCATGTCAATATCCTCGTGAGTATGGGACGGCGGTAAAAACCCGATGTCTGCCGTGCTTATGAGGCCTTCGTACACCTTTTCCGCCAAGTAACCAAATACATACCTAAGGAACAACTCGGAGAAATCAGGTAACTATAAAGACAATACTTGTTTTTGTTCTCGCCCGTCGGATTATCAAGCTGTAGATGAACGTGTTTGCTCTTCGGGAAGTCGTTATGTTCTTGAAGTGTAGATAATGTGCGCTCCAATGACTCGATTACCATGTTTGAGCCCTAAGGTAGCATAGGTAGCCGAATACGATCGGAATTCGTAGGAAGCTACATGGCTTTTGTCTGGCGGAGCAATGTAAAGGAACGTATTGGGTCCATTTCTCCGTCCGTGACACAAGACTAGCTCAAGCTTGACTTTAGCTAGATTGGAGTCATCGAATTTAGGCAAATTGCTTTCCGTCCAAACCATATGGGGGAGTCGTGTAAGAAACTGATCCGGACCGTCTGCTATTATCGTCAAGATGCTATCGGGATCCGCCAAGGCTTGCATCTTGAGATTATAGTACCTCAACCTCTGTCGCATAACCGATTCAAGATGTAAATTGAAGCGGTTGAGTAGCATCCTCTTGTCGGCCGGACACCGACTACGCGATAAAGCCATCTGAGACTCCACGCAGTCCAGACACTTACCGAAGCGCTGTGTC
>NW_003205844.1:0-3385 GCF_000006405.1 Perkinsus marinus ATCC 50983
GAATCAGCTCGGCTACTTGAACCTGCGCTGCTGTCGCTCCTTTTTTTCCTTTTTTTTCTTTTTTTTTGACATACACGACATACAGATAAGTGTACAGAGTAATTGCACTAGGCTACCCAAAACGATATATTGGCAATCATAGAAGGCCCCGACGAGCATCAAGATGCTGCATCAGGGCCAAGAAGAGCCGATTAAAGGCCTTACGGCGCTTCAGATCTACGATCATCTTATAAAAATGATAAGGGACACCTCCCTTGACGCGTTTCCTGGCATGCTCTAAGAGCGGACAGGAACGCAGGAGATGTCGTAGGTTCCCTATCGGGGCTCCACAATCGCACTCCGGAGAGTCGACCACTCCACACCTATGAAGGTGCGCAGGAGTGGGAGCCCTACCAAAAACCACGGCACTGCCAGCAGTTCTTTTGTTTTGTTCGGTCACTTGACCATTATGGCAATTCAATCCGGCGGCTTCGAAGAAGACGAATGTTCGCCTCCTATCTTCCCTGACGACGATGACGCTCCGCAAAGAGGCACTGGCTTGCTCTCTGGGACCTATTCCCCCGTTGATATCGACGGTCAGGCGAAAGCACTCCGCAATAAGTCGGCAATTACCAAAGGCGTTCTTAAGGGCGGAGCTACACTAGATGAGCCAGTAACTCTGGGCCGGAAGGGGGAGGGTAAAGATCGTAACGGCTCTATTCGTAAGGCTATCCAAAAATCTGATACAGTGGCCTTTCGCTCCTCTAGCGCTCGTGGAACCCTAGGAAACTCTAAAATTGCTATAACCCCATCTAACATCCTATGGCATTCTATGACGGATGGTGAGTTGGAGTATGATGACGTGTCGGTACACCCGCTCGAAAACTTCGATCTTGACGGCGTCTCGGTTCGTGATGGTGATATTTCGGAACTGGAAATGGAACCAGTAAGGTCAGCGGCCAGCACTGGCACTGTGAGAAGTGAAATAGTCCTGGGTTCGGTTCCACGAGTGACTAGTCTGGAGCGTCTTGACGACGCCCTGGACATGTTCACTGGTCTATCGGTTAAGAATTTTTGTTGCTCTGACGTCCTAGACGTCATATCGGCCATCATTGACCTGCTCCCTGCGGAGCATACTATGAGGGCCCCTCATTGAGGGGTCAACGTGCCCTACAATTATTGACGAGATATCACTTATCTCTCATGGAGTGTGCGACTCTAAGTACTAACCAGGTACCATCCTCTGCTCGGGTCCCCCCTCCAAGGGTAGGGGTAAGGGTTCTACACCCCAGGGTATCACGAGGACTGGGTTGGAACGGGCAAAGAAGGCCACCAACAAGAAGTCAGGCGTTGTTGAGCTCCGCTCAGGCAACGATGACGCGCCCGACATGACGGCGGCCGAATTCATGGCCTTCCGTACTCGAGCCCTGGGGCTTTTAAATGGTTCGGTAACCATCAGTTCCACCTTCTCAATTAAGGGTGGCATGGAAGTAGTCCTCTGCGATGAGGGTCACGGAGCCACATGGGTTACACTGCCAAGATTTGTTCTCGCTTGTGGTCGCGGATTGTCTGCTTCAATCCAGCGGTTGCCCGTGGTGTCACTGTTGACCAACTAGATTGCATGGTTAAGGAAGGTAATCCAACCTTAACTAAGGACATTGATGGTTCTAAGCTGGTCTCCTCCGTGTTCTGGAGAGGCCAGCATATGGTCTTGTCGGTCTCTCCGGCTCTCTATCACCGTCTTGCGGCTGGTGGAGGAGAAAAGACTCGACTGGTATTAAATCATCTATGCATCAGATGGCAGACATCCCGTATGCCATCTGTGTGTTTTAGATGTGCGAAGATAGGGCGTATAGGCCCTTCCTGTCCTCACCGGCAGGATGGGTCTAAGGTATGCTGCACGCGTTGTGCAGCCTTCGGTCACGAAAGACAAGCCTGTCCGGCTCCACCGGGCCGAGGAGCAGTGCGCAAGTGCGCAAACTGTCTCGACTTTAACGCGTCCAATCTGGACGCTCGGGTTCACCGCAAGGTGAACCACGAGTGCATGGACGGCGCATCCGGGAGTCTGGCTGCCTTTGCCAGACGACAATGGGCTTGCACGAACTTCGGTAATGCTGCTTCATCTCAATGATAAGGATTCTACAGCATAACCAAGGGCATCGGCCGGTGGCTTTGGATCTTCTCCACCCCCGGCTGCGTAGTTCTTTCGTAGACCTGGTTTGCCTCCAGGAGCCTTGCTCCGGTTCTTCCAAGCTCGTTGGTTATCAATACCACGGCTTGCGTAAGAATGAAGAGGCGTGTGTCCTATCAAAACGTGGCATTCCATGCCACACGGTATTTGCTTTCCGAGACCTTGTAGTGGTTAAGGGAAGCAATTTTGGTATAGCGTCATGGTACCTCCACGGCACTGACATGCCAAGGAGGGAACTGGCGTTCTCTGAGCTTGACCAGGTCCTTTTCACATGGCCTGTGTCTGTCCCGCTCTACATATCTTCGATGCTAACGCTTGGCACATAGCGTGGGGCTCAAAGCTGACTGCTAGCAACCTGCATAGGCAGGCCTGGCAGCGTGGTGAGTCACTCGTGGACTGGTGCCTGGACAAAGGAGCTCGGATTCTGAATGATGATGAATCCTTACAAACCTTTGAGTCCGAGCGGTACCACTCCTGGATTGACCTCATCTTATTGTACGGTACTCCTCGCCTCGCCTCGATGGGAGCTAGTGGACGACCTTTGCGGGTCGGACCACAGGTTACTCTACACAGAGGTACATAGTCAGGCCGGCACTCTTGCGCCCCCACGTCTGGCCCATCGCCTCGTAGATGTAGCCAAGGTCATTGATGGTGCTTCTCGGATTCCCTCTGACACTCCTCTACAGGGTATCACGGATTCCTTGAGCACCTTGGACCAAGGTCCTTGGTTAAACGATTAACGCCGGAAGCCCCAGCTCCCTCTGACACCACCTGGTGGACGAGCGAACTGTCCAGGCTGAAGGCGAAGTACAAGAGGGCCCAGCGGACGTTCTACCGCCACAAAAAAGTGAAAGGCCCGGATGCAGGCTGCATCCGGCCGATTTCCCGGTAATGCGCTGTACATCGTTTCGTGCGTAAAGCACTAAAGGCTGACTATCTAATTGGTGGTGATCCTCGTACTTGGCCAGAGAGAATACCTGATTATCAGTTGGCTATGAATGGTGTTCCCTATAGTTCTCAAAGCAGTCTATGTCCTCTCTACCTTTTCTATGCCTATGCTGGTAGACTACCGTGTGATTTACCACCTACTACAGCACTCCAAAATTCTACTATATTATCCACTATCGATCATCTCTTCAATCCAGCTGAACAAGCATTCTTGACTAAACTACATGAGGAATCTGTATTGATGAAGAAGACCCAATTTGATGATTA
>NW_003207511.1:0-947 GCF_000006405.1 Perkinsus marinus ATCC 50983
TGGCCGGCAAACAGAAAGACTTGAAGGCGATTCAGGATAAGGTTGCGGCACTGAAGCGGAAGCTCGACGATACTGAGGCGGAGAAGGACCGGTGACTACGCTGGTTGTTAGGATGATGGATTCTCGACTGCCGTGTGTCTCACAGGCTTATCAAAGAGGCTGAGCTCACACAAGCTCGACTGCAGCGTGCGGAGGTCCTCACCGTGGGTCTTGCCGGGGAATCGGTAAGTGTCTGTGTGGACGGATGTGGACATCAGCGGTGCTTTTGGTAGGTGCGATGGAAGGAGACTGTTGAGAAGATGGACGTCGAGATTGAGGCTCTCACTGGCGATGTGTTCCTCTCGGCTGCGGCCATCAGCTACTTTGGCTCCTTCACTGGACAGTAAGTTAGGGACCAGCGTTGGAGGTCGGCATTGCTTCACGGTAGATACCGACGGGAAGTGGTCGGCGAGTGGTTGAGTAACATGCAGAAATTGAACATACCCTGTTCGGAGACCTTCAGCCTCGTTGCCGTCATGGGCAGCCCTGTGCAAGTACGAGAGTGGAACCTGCAGGTGGGCTCAGTCTTGAGAGGCCCTGAGGGACTTGGTCTGTGCTTAGGGTCTACCGTCGGACAGTGTGTCGCTGGACAATGGGGTTTTGGTTACTCGGGGGAAGCGGTGGCCATTGATGATCGACCCACAAGAACAGGCGAACAAGTGGATTAAGAAGAAGGAGGGCGCCGAGGGCAGCTCGGGGCAGCTACAACTGTTGAAACTGGGCAATCCGAAGTTGTTACTTATAGTGGAGAACGCCATCCGCATGGGTGACCCTCTTCTCATTGAGGATATTGGGGAGGCTCTGGACCCCTCTCTGGAGCCAGTACTGCAGAAAGCTGTATTCAACAACAATGGCAGACTGCAAATTCATCTTGGCGACTCGGATGTGGACTACAACCCGGACTTCAG
>NW_003213816.1:0-2759 GCF_000006405.1 Perkinsus marinus ATCC 50983
TATGAGGAACAACTTGAAGAGTCTTCATGCTGATCTGATGAAAGCTGGTGTGGACATGTTTTGTATCTTACCATGATAACCTCGGGATATCTTAGGATCTGTATGCCCTCTAGTCGAACTTGATTTTCGACCTGGTCGAAGGCTTTATATTCCAATTCGATCGGCAATAACATTCACACAACATGGGAACAACTCCCAGGATGATGCGTATCCCTCTTCGCCTAAGTATTCACGTAAGAATCGTCAGTGGAGCGTAAGGATTGGGAAATTCAAACGAACTTCAGCTCGTCGATTCTACAACAAAGCTCAGTCAGTGGGGTTCCTCCCAGAAGAATACACACCACCTGCTGATGTGAGTGGTGATAGCCAAATCGATCGCGTGATCGATTTTGATCTCAGTCTACAGTGCGGTTCCCTCCTGTACAATCTACCTCGAAACAAGACGTTTCATATCCGACTGTATCAGATCGAACACTACTATCAAGTGAGATAGTTGACTATCACCAACATGTGGTGAGAGCCGGTCTTAGGCACGGCGCAAAGTGGAGCGAGAGGAAGAATTGATAGTAGAGAAAAAAGGACCAATCAAAAAAGTTCAGGGGCCTTGCGCGAGGGCGTACGACCGCAGACTAGCGGCACTGTCATGAGAAGAAGTAGTTCCACTTGATGATGATGACGACGATAATGATGGTATTTTGGGATTAGTTACGAGCTCAGAAAAAGCAAGTCGGAGAGGAGAAGGTGAAAACAGAGAGATCCCGAAGATGACTCCTGCGAGTACCGGATTGCAGAATGGAGATACGTGCTCGTCTGTGCATTTACCCGCGGGTGAACTAAGTTGTTTGGAAGATATGGTCACTTGGGAAATTTTAGAAATACATTCTTCGTGGTGTCGAACGACGGGACCAGGCGTGTTGAAGACGCCATATGCAGGGAGGAAAGTGGGTATAAGCCAGTTTGTATTTTATGGAGGAACTCTTTGCAGTGCGATGATGTGAGAAATGCAAGGTCGACTGCAGGGAGCAGTCGATTGGCTACTGCTGCATCGAGGTGGGTATTGGCCGACCATAGTAATTTCATTCAAACCGGAATGAACTGTAACTCAATGACCACACGTACTGTAATCAAAAGCAAGGGATGTTATACCTTAGCAGTAGATAGAAGACGCCATTAGACCTTCTATTATGGGAGGCTGCCTCCCAAGTGGGCCACTTGCTTTTGTAGTATGCCACTCCATCTTCTCTGTACGAACGTTTGGTTTGTGTTGCCTCAAGGTACTCTGGGACTCTCTAATTGATTTCAGTTCATGGTTCAGTGGTCTCCTCTCAAGTCTCTGTGCTGGAAACCCTTACCTTCCGTTCAACATAGCTATCATCGCGCTACAAGCGCATCATCAACTAGTACAAGCCATTCGTCGGTGCACCCTCGACGATCGGCTTGAGGTATATGCAAAAAACACCAAGCTCTCCTGGCAGTGCACACTGCCTCTCCTTCATCCGTGAGGCAGTTTTGTCTTAACGGTTATGCTTCATCCTCTTTATCGGGTATGAAATCTGCCTGGGATCTGTACAGGCGTTCCTGTAACATCGCCAATATAGCTGCGTTACCCCTCTCCAAGGACTCTGTCTGCACTTTCATTTTCTCTATGACAACAGCAGGCTACGCTTACTCTACCGTTTCCCGTTACCTGAGCTACATCAGGGCAAAGTCCAACCTTCTCAGTCAGCTACCGCTAACTTCCAACGCTGAGTTCTTCATATTTTTGGCCCTACGTTCGTCTGCCAAAATCCTGGGCAAGGGACAACAACTGCGTGCTCACACAGTGACCATCGAGCAGCTGCCTCTTGTTCTCCGCTCTTCATCTCATGATCACGGAACCATGTTCCTTCTAGGTACGCCGTACCTGGTACGGTGGCCTTACTACGGATCGGTGAGTTGACGTCCCTAAGGAACGTTGACCTTACGTTTTCACACGATCTACTCCTCATCCGTCTCCCGAAGAGCAAGACTGACCAATTCTTCAAAGGAGCTGTTGTTCCGTTGGCCTGCCCTGTTGGCACCAGCTGCTTATCACCTACGTGCTCTTCTACCATATGTGCCGTTCACCGTATCCGTAGGTGGCTTGCGCTGAACCGTATGACAGCAAGCTCAGCGACTGCATTATTCACTGACTTGTCAATACGAACTTTTCCTAATGCTCTCCGTACAGCTCTCTCAACTCTGCTCGGAGACTCTGCTCGGTGTACTCCGCATGCAATGCGGCGCTCAGGGGCACTAATAGCCTTCCGTCAAGGAATGCCGCTTGAGGAGATTGCTCTGCTTGGACGCTGGAGCGGTACACAGACTCTGGTTGGAAACTACCTTCGAGATGCCTCCGAGTCGGAGGCTCCGACCAAGTTTCTCGGCTCGCAAAACAAGTCTCTAAGGTATGGGCGAAACCGCACACAGGTAAGCCGGGAGATTGGGTTGCCTCCGGTACGTCCGGCCTCGCCGCGTTTGTCTCCGCACGGACGCTCCCAACTTGTCCCCGAGTCGAGCGTTTCGACTCAGCTAGGCCTGTGCCGGGATTTGGGTTGTGTACCTGCTGTGCGCAGCCAAACGCGAGATCTGTAGGCTTGAATATTCACGAGGCAGCGGGGAGCGTTCCCGCGAGTTTCGAGCTATCGTGATCGCCTTCAGATTAGTCGCGGACAGTGCCCGACTCCCAGTCCCCGTAGTTAGAGGTTTCATGTATGAGAGGCACACGCTATGTCAAACGA
>NW_003201945.1:0-2059 GCF_000006405.1 Perkinsus marinus ATCC 50983
ATACTACCGTGATATGGTGGCAGGACCCTTCGAAGTCTCGGAGCACGGTGAGACATAGTACAGCATCCACCACAAAATAGGAGAGGGAGAAAGCAAGCATGTTGGCCTGGAACTGTGTTGAGGGATCAACAAAGTTCCATTCATCTTTCAACAGGATCCAACCACACCAGATGGATATTATAATTGAGTGGGTGACGGACATACAGCCTGAGGCCTGGAAGGGAGTCAGCTTGCTGCCCTTGGCCGTCGCAACATATATTGCCGCGAAGAAGCCCAGTGACAATAGTGTGGTTCGGAGGTCCCAGCTGGGGGATGGATCGAACATAATTAAAAACTCCTAAAGCAACAAGATGGCCCGATTCCGAATATCATTTAATGGTTGACGATCCAGCTTCACTCAGTTATAGAGAAATGTCGGACCCCTGGATCGAACCGGGGAGGAGAGCGTCGCGACCTGTAGCATGCACCATACGGGAGGCCAAGTCCCAACTCGTCAAGTTAAACTCAACAAATAGGAACAGCATGATGATACCGCCAGGCACGACTAGTCTACAATAAGATTTAGTGTGTCCATCATAAGAATTGGCAAACCTTCTCTCCAGCGAGCATTTAATATTATGCGAAAGGAACACTGTGTGACGACGCTCAACAATTCAGCAATTGGTATATCCGGCGGAATTGGCGAGCCTCTTGCCCAGCGAACAAGTAATATTATAAGAAAGGAACAATGTGCGATGGTCACTCCATTCAGCAGCCGGTAGATCCAGCAACGATCGAGTCGGAAGCCTCGGCTCCTTCCCCTGTCGCCTTCTGAGTCGACACCAGCTCAGTGAGTGTGTCGAATGCAATCCTCATGATACGTATTGCCCAGAATACTGAAATGGACATCAGACCGACACATGAAGTTTTGGCTAGGAACGGGACCTCTCCGTTTAACAGCAGACGATAAGACATGAGAGTTCCGGCACCAAGACGCCCACCAATGAACAAGACCGCGAACAACGCCTGAGAGACTAGCGCGCCTATGCTCCCAGCGGGAAAGAACCCAGTCTCGAAAGAATAAAGGAATGGCGACGAAAGCTCGGCGATGAACAGGAAGGCGATGATGATATAACCGGACAGACCAGTGTATATGACTCCAATCTCTCCAACGACACAGAAAGCGTGATGTAGGGTAGACTCCCAGTCCTTAGAGACAGAGACACAGAGAATGATGTCAACCACGAAGTAACCAAGAGAGATGGCTAGCAGAGTTGCTTCCTCTGGGGAGGAAGGCCCACTGAGTGTGGGCTCATCACGCATCAGGATCGAACCGCCCCAGAATATGCAGCCCAGAGCATGCGTCAGTGACATCACGACCGTCGCTGACCAGAGGTCTGGCGTGTACCGGCGTGCCATTGAACAGACTGTTGCGAAGAATACAGTAGAACATAGAGAAAGGCTTATGGACCAGGTTGGAGCGGGATGGAATCCAGCAGGATCCACAATATGGAAGTCGATAGGCATTGGAATGCAATTGTGAGCTGAGGGGTTCTGCCAGTCCGAGTCTACACCTTTCCTCGACCTTTTCTAAGAATCACCACTTCAAGTTCATATATTGCCGTTTCAATCTCTGGTCACACTTGCCCATTTCAATCTCATTCTTTTCCAAACCGATTTCGGCCACAGATAACTCAACTCACTTGTTCTAAACGAAACAATTGGTGGTGCTGCCGTTGAATGCGAATTCAGTTGTGCCACGTGTGACATTGATGAGATATCTACAGATGATATTAGTATGTGACCGATATCGATCACAGCATGACATCTCGCCGCCAGACCGAGAGCGCACCAAGCTGACCCGAGAAACCCAACATTCATTTCGAATATCATGAGACTGGAGTACTACACACTTCCACCTTACATCGAGCGGAAGTTCTGGAACGATTGCTAAGACAGATCAACTTCATAACATGACTACTATATCAAATCAAAATTTGTTAAAAATTCACAGCCTCGACTGCTTATTCTTCTCCGTTTTGATAGCTCTCCTAGCTTTAGTCAGAATGTCCTCGGTATA